>NC_134486.1:130386299-130671299 GCF_040206685.1 Ascaphus truei
CAGAGGGGCCGCAGGATGGAGGATAGGAGAGTACTTACTCTCGTACTCTCCAACAGATCTCCGGCCAGAAAAAATGGGTGTTCGTTGGGGGCGGGCTCATATAGAGCCTGGCCACGCGCCCACAAAACCTGGGATCGTGCGCCAATCAGCTGTCAGGTAGGCGGAGTTTTTTTTTTTTCAGGCAGCACGAGCAGGGAAAATTCAAAATTCAGTGCGAGCAGGGAAATTTAAAAAAACAAACACGTGTGCTGCTTGGGCCAATATTTACTCGCCTGGAGGTTAAATCCACTCACCCCGGGCGTGTAAATGTATAGGATTGTCGAACACTGATTATTAATATTTACATATTTTTTTATTTATTTTAAATTCATTTTTAATTTAAATTCATTTCAGATTAGAATTAGTTGATTTATATGATTTATACACATTAGTAGTGTTAGAACACATATCCACATTCATTAACACGTGATACAATACATACCTTGATATATTGATTTATTTTTGTAGATAAAGTACATTTAACATGTGTATGTATCAATGTATATAGAATATTCATTTATGACAGTCATTATGTATTCATGTATGATGTATTAGGGTTATTAATTCATGTATAAACCATGGCATTTATATGCATGTGTACTAGTATCAACTATTTGAGTCCATTGTTATAAAATGTTGCCTATTAGATAAGCTTGAATTAAGGCATGTGTTATGTGAAGTGAAAAGATTCACTCTAGTCTAACATTAACATAGAACAAATTAGTAACATTTGTTACAGCATACATATAAGTTGCATTACCTCCCATAAAGTATCTAAACTTTACATAGCATCTTAATATTCATATCCCTTTGAAATATGCTAATCCAATATATTACACATTTCTATAGAATATATATTTTATATACTGTGATTGAACTATATAAGAGCTGATTAATATGAACATACAAGGCTTTCTCTATGGACATGTGGACAACGAATTCATTTGGTGACAGTCCAGTCATAGGAGACCACAATTCTGGGACAATTTGAGCCGGGTCTGATAAATATCAGCCAGCACCATGGAAGTATAGCACCCCAGAAGAAGAGATGCCTAAAGTCTTGAAATGCGTAGGGTTTACTATAGATGGAGCAGAACGGAGGAGCCCGTTGGAATCCTGATGTTATTGGTGTCAGTAAATGGCACCAACTAAATAGACGTGATCGGAGAAGCAGGCGTAGCAGTGCAGCCGATCCCGCGTCTCCTTGCTCGGAGCACCAGCTGTGTTAGCAGTGACGTCACCTAGAGGGGCCGATCAGTTCTAGACAGTGGATGACAGAGCAGAGCCAAACGGCGGCATCAACACGTATCCTGACATCGCCAGGCCGACTGGGGAACACCAAAGCAAGACTGCTATGTACTAGGCATTACGTTGATGTATCCATTGTTTTTTTAGTTTTAATATGGAAGTATCCATTATTAAAATAATCCTGTTATTACAACATTGGCCTTCACGAAGTTATTTTCCCCTTTTGTCTCCATCTGTATATTTCCTGCTAGCACTGCATGCAGCTTTGACATTTACGGCCAAGCGGATTGGAACAACGGAGTAGATTTCAATTTTTTTAAATTATGATTATCTGACCTGCCTCTGATTTTTTTTAAAGTAACACATCAACTGTGTGAACACTGTCAAGTCAAACTAAAATGATTTTTAAAGGGAAAAAGGGATCACAGTGTAGTTGGTGGATAACATGGTTAGAGTCATCATCACCATGTCACTGCCTTGTAATTGCTCGGAGGCACTGCAGCCGTGGTGAGGATTTAGGTTTTTTTTTTTTTACCTTTCCCCTCCACGCGCTCTCTGCCTCTATTTCAAGTTGCCAAAGTTCACACAGTCGAGTTGCTTATTTAAAATGAGGCATTTCTGACAAGTTCACAAAGAGTCAAACTTTCACATTTTTGTGCCAGGTTCACACTTTGTCAAAAAGTTCACCCATCTCTAATGATGACAGGTAATGAGCAGTGAGGAAGACTAAATAAGTCTACCATTACTAGGGCTTTGTTTAAGGAAAATTGTACGGCAATGTCCACTATTATATAAAGCAATGTATTGTAAATGTTGTTAACCCAATCCAGTATCATCTTTCCACTTATGTGACCATACCTAAATACAGTAAGATAAAAGTGGCAAATGTACAATTATCTTCCAAACCCTGTGGATAATAGCCATTTTTGGTAAAGTACTGTGCTACTCTTTTTATAGTTCTATTCTATCTTTTCAATTACATTCGAAATGGTCCTTAAACAGCAGAATGTTTTTGTGTGGTCTCAAAAAAGAGAAACTAACACATTTTTAAAATAATTTTATGTTTGCACCAATACAGTAGTACTGTACTGTAGATCTTTATATTTATTCCCTGCAATACCAAGTTATAATACATACATATAAAGGGTTCTTACCTCCTTCATGAACATGATTTAACTATGCATATTAAACCTGTATGATTTGTATTTGTGTATATATCCTGAAATGTGAATTATGGGTAAAATGTCCCATAAAACTATAGTATAAATAAAACTGGCAGAGCAGTGAATGGGTGCCAAATGTCCATCAAACCAGTAGCATGTCTGCCAACATAATAACTGTCTGAAGCCATTACACTCTTCATGAATATTTAACTTTAAAAATAGAAACTATTTACAATAAGTGACACAAATTATGAGGTGTATTATGCAGCAAATTGTACTGTGATGAAGTTACAAGCATACACCCATTGCAGATTAATGAAGCTGGCAGGCGTTTGTGTGAATTAAGACTTGTTTGAAATACTTAGTTTAATTGGAGTCAACCTTGGGATTCTGCAATAAATTAGGCAAAGTGCAAGTGACAAATGTGACCTAATTGTACAACTAAAGTAGTACATTCTAGGACTAAAATGCGGTTATTTAGTAGGGATATCACACCATATGGACAGAAAGAGGGCAGGTTGTAAATGTTTTTGGGGTTTATTACTATTATTGTTTATTTGTAAAGCGCCGGCATACTTCGCAGTGCGGTAAAATTGGGGGGATTTTGGGGGATAGAGATTTGATAATTACATAAAGAGTTACATACAAATACAAATCAGGACAAACATGCACAAACAGATACAAATTGGTAATGAAGGGCAATCTAGAGGTTTTAGAGTGGATGTGCAATATATCCAAAGGACACATACCGTACAGTAAATATATTCATTGCAGTCTTGGTACAGTAAAGCTGATACTGCTGTATTAATGAGTCAATTAAGATGTATCTTGACCCTGAAGCAGAGTATTGTGATAACACAGGGTAAGGCTAAAGAGACATATTTACAAATGAATTCAGATTTAAATAACTACTCCAGGCACCTTCAACTTACAGGGAGGTCTGTGTTAAGTTTGGATAACTATGAAGTTTTAAAAACAAATCTTTGAATAAAGTCATTCTAACATCCATTTTGTGAATCAATTAATTTATGGGCACTTGAATTGAGATTATCTAAAGAGCTGATTTACAGTACCTGCAATACTTTCATTGCTTATTAACATTTTACAAGTGTATCAATATTAGCACTAAGTCTTGGATCTAGTTTACTTTGGTCTAAAGTAGTCATGAGATTTTAAAGACATACAGTAATATACTGTATACAATGCACCAAGATCTGTTGAGATTATATATATTTCTCTAAGGATGTCTGCACATCCTTCTGTGATATGTTGAACAGCCTGTCACTCACCCAGAGACAGTTGAGCGTGCAAATCCCTTTCCCATCTGTGAAAGGCTGAACTGCCTGTCAGTCACCCAGAGATATCCAATAAGACTGCATATCTCTCCCTCTCTATGTTAGACTGAGCAGCCTCTCACTCACCCAGGAAGCACGGGGGAGGGGATTTTAATGGCACTCCTATCCACATCTCTTCCTCTCTCCTTCCTTCCACCTATCCCTGTGCCCAGACACTGCACAAGTATTTACACATTTCTTTCCCAACAACTTCTACACCCCTCAATAAAAAACACCCCCTCAAACCTCTTCTGCTTCTTGAAAACTTCCTTGGGCCGAGGACTAGGAGTGTGTCCTGGGCCCGATGGCACAGACTCCACCAGCTCGCGGTGATGCTCAAGGAGGGATGGTGGACCAGCATGTTTAGTACAACCCATCCAGTCACCACCGCCAAGCCCCACGAAAGGATCAGCCATTTCAGCAAAGGAAGAGGTCCTGGCACCAGTCTCTGCCGAGACCCATGGTTTATTCCTGATGTTGGCTCATCGACAAAAGAGGGGATCTTCAGAGGACATCGCACGCAGAAACCACCTTACTCCTGGTCTCCAGTCTCCCACCCAGCTGAGAAGTTTCCTCATCAACCCCTGCAAGAGAGCCTTCTCCATGTTCCACCTCTGAGGAACATGTCCACCATCATATGAAGTGCCCACAGATAGATTGTTCCTTCAGCAGGACCATTGCCTCAGCCTTCCTCAAACAGGGGAGGTCACCAGACAAATCTTGGACCTTAAGGTGTTTGTTAATGTTGTCTTTATCCTAGCCATACTATCCCTTGAGGTGGTCACCTCCGTAGAGACAAAACCATGGACCATATTTCATCCCATTTCTATTGGCCAGGGATGCATAATGATGTTGTCAAATTAGGTGCAGCTGTAACGGTCGTGCACGCCACAAACCGGGACCGGACCGCGGGGCTGAGGTGGGGATGCATATACAGTGACCTTAGGCCACGAAGTCAGGTCTGGAGGGCGGATTCCGTGGTCAAACGTAGCCGGGTCAGGATCGGTGAAGGCATGGTAATCCTTGGATAAGCCGAGGTCAGGGTTGGAGAAGGCGGGTTTAACGATATCCATGCTGGAGTTCGGCAACAGGAAGCTTAAGCGAAGCTGCTTCAGCGTAGAAGAACTTCAGGAAGAAAGGAACAGGAACAGGGGATCCAGTGCTTCAGCACAGAACAGCTCTCCCTAGCCGGGTACAGCTGTGAGTAGTGGAGGCTACTGGAAGCAGGAAGATTGCAGAAGGTATAGCACAGAGGATCCAGTGCTTCAGCACAGAACAGCTCTCCCTAGCCGAGTACAGCTGTGAGTAGTGGAGGCCACTGGGAGGTCACTGGGAACAGGAAATGCAGACAGACAACAGGAACACTGATGCAGGCCTCTGCACGAGGGTTATGCAGACAGGCAACAGGAACAACGATGCAGGCCTCTACAAGGAAAATATGCAGACAGGCAACAGAACACCGATGCAGGCCTCTGCACAAGGAATATGCTGACAGGCAAAAGGAACAATGAAGCTCTAGTGCTGGGGACTCCAGCGCTTCTGCACGAGAAACAGAAAAGGCTAAGGCAGAGGTGTTTGTGGCAAACACAGTTACATCCAAGGAGAACTTGGTTTATGCTCAGAAACTTCCTGGGGGGAAATGCTGACTAAGTAGCACAGCTAGCGAATAGGGGCAGGGCTGCACAGGAGGCATGCAGACTGCAGTGATTGCAGGAACAGGGCGGGTCTGTCTGGAAACTGCATAGCTCTGTAAGGAATGGCCAAACCCAGGAGCAGATTCCTTACAGCAGCATGTCCTGAATGCCAGCTAACCAAGCAGAAGGGACAAGAAACATCCCCCTTAGTTCCTCTACCCTTGATCTCTATCCATTTTGAAAGGATTGGGGTAGACCTGTAAACCTCTAGAATCTTCTGCGAAGGGGCACAGGTTTATTTTGGGGATAGTCGACTCTGCAATAAGGTACCCTGAGGCATTGCCCCTGAGGACAGCAACCGCTAAGCAGGTAGCCAACAAGTTGTTGGACCTGTTCTCGCAGGTCCGACTTCCCCAGGTTATGCTGACAGACAAAGGGATGAATTTTATGGCTAAACTGGTACAGGGTGTCTTAAAGTTACTAGAGATCAAGTCAGTTCAGACACCGGTCTACTATCCACATACTGACAGATTGGTGGAAAGATTTAACCAAACTCTAAAGAGTATGTAAATGAAGTTTGTAGACTCTGAAAAGAGAGTTTGGGATGGAATTCTCCCTTTTCTACTGTTTTCAGTGTGAGAATTTCCTCAGGACTCCACTGGTTTCTTCCCTTTTTGAGCTACTATATGGCTTCCAACCCCAGAATATCCTAGACCTCTTAAAGGTCCACTTCTAATATGTGTTGGACTGTAGGAACCGCCTAGACATGGGCGCCATTTTGCAAGGGAGAATCTTAAATCAGTTCAAGACAATCAGGAGAGACATTGTAACTATAACTAAAATGCTGGCATGTGGGTGTTTCAACATGGGGAACAGTTGATGTTACTCTTACCTAGTTGTGAGATCAAACTGGCAGGGCCCATTTGAAGCACTCCGCCGCACGGGTGACATGAATTACGAGATCTCTCAACCAGCGTCCTGGAAGGGTAAATAATTTACTATATAAACTTACTGAAACCCTGGAAAATGCAGAGTTCTTTGTTTATCCACCTGGTGGAAGATTAAACGGATCTGGGTCCTCATACTCAACAGGGGAACACCTTTGGTGACAATCAAATTCTTATGGGAAGCCAGTTAACCTCTGAACAGAAAGGAGACTGTTAGAGGTATTTAACCAATTCAGGGATGTTTTTTTGAGTTTCCAGGGCAGACAATGTAGTTTTGCATGTGATAGAACCTGGTGTAAAAGTACACTCACGTCCTTACAGGTTACCTGGAAAACGTAAGGCTCTTATATAGAAAGACAAAAGAAATGCTAAGTCACGGCATGATCGAGGAATCATGCAGTGAATGGTATAGATCAAGAGTCATGGTCGCTAAACCAGATGGGAACGTAAGCTTTTATGTGGACCTCCAAAAGGTAAATGTGGTATCCAGGTTTGATGCATACCCAATGCCAAGAGTGGACGAATTGCTTGATGCCCTTGGTACAGCGGAGTATACTGTATATCCACCCCTGATCTCACAAAGGATACTGGCAAATACCTTAGAGGATTCTAAGTGCAAATTTTCCTTCGGCACTCAGATGGGTTTATACCAATTCACGACAATTGCCACTTTCCAGAGACTCCTAGAAAAGTTGCTGAGACCTCATAGGGCTTATGCCGCAGCCAACCTGGACAACATTGTCATCTAAAGTAAACACTGGGGGGGCCCATCTAAACAGGTAAAATCTGGCCTCGTCTCAGAGAGGCCACAGCCAACCCTAAGAAATGTGTCTTAGTGGAAGCTGAAACAAAATACATAGGCTATGCAGTTGGAAGTGGGAAAGTAAAGCCACCAACCAGTAAGGTAGCTTCCCGGAAATAAGTTTTGACCCTGCAAACAAAGACAAAGGTGCCCACTCTGTTGGGCTTCGCAGGGTACTACCGGCGGTTCAATTCCTAATCACTCTGATATTATGGCATCCCTAACAGACCTTACAAAGTGGTATGGTCTAGAGAGTGCAAGAGAGCCTTTGCAGAGTTAAAAAGGTGTCTATTAGGGGTCCCGTCCTTACAAGACTCGATTTTAAAAGGCCTTTTCTCATACAGACTGATGCATCAGTGATAGGACTGGGGACAGTTCTATCACCATAGTTTGAGGAGGTTCCTGACACCCAATCCTTTTTCTTAGTAGGAAATGTTCCCAGGAAAAAAAATGACCCTCACAGTGAAGTGGGCTATTGAGACCTTAAGGCATTACCTGGTGGGAGTCCATTTTACACTGGGGACAGATCATGCTCTGCTAAAATGGAACTGTCACGCTTGTGCTCTCCTCACAAGCGCAGGGAAGAAAGGGAAGGACCCGCTAGCGAGGTGGGGAGGCCGCAGGGGATACAAAGGGAGTAAGTTGCCATGCAGCTGGGGATCGGCGCACGTAGTCACGTGACCGTGCCGCGCGCATGAGAATGCGCGACGCGTCCGGAGGTGCGGAGCTTGTTCAGAGACACAAGTGATCAAGCTGCACGCGTGCGCAAGCTCTGACAGCAGAGCGGGAGTGCGCGCGCTCTCAGGCACCAACGCGGGGGTTGCGGGAAGCCAATGCTTCAGCACAGGAGTCTGGAAACAGAAACCAGGAAACATGGAACATGGAGTCCAGAGCACAAGGTAACATCCAGAGAAGGACTGCTTCTTGGAGAACGTCCAGACTTCTTAAAGGCATACAGAGGCGGCACATTTTATTTGAGTGCGGCTAGCTCCGCAAGCCGGGGGATGCCCCGGCATGCTAGCCGCACTCCCTCGGCGTGCCGCGCGTCATCGACGTGCGGTCATGCGTCTTCGGGTGCCTGCGCCCCCTGCACGCGCGTCCAGGGCTCCCCGAGGGAGCCCTGGTGTCCCGCGATGTGGGGGACGGCGGCAGGGGGTTCCGGGGAACCCGGCGAGCGGAGGGAGAAAGCCCCGATCGGAGGGCGCTCCTCCGCGGCTTCGGCGTGCGCCAGGCACATCCCGGCGCGCGCCTGGTTACTGCTGCGGCCGAGATCGGGCAAATGCTTAAATAAACTCGGCCGCAGCAGTAGTGACAGAAACAGCAAGGTGCAGCGAAACTAAACATAACATAAGGGTTCTTAGTCTAATCCATTGGCCAAAGAATTATAAGCCTGCTACCACGTCAATGTGAACCCTACTAAGCAGGTACCTACACTACCCGACGATAAACTAACCTCAGTAGTATAAAAGTGACTGTCCCAGTCTTCCGGAATCCACAGGAGATAAGTAAAGGTCCCAAGGATGTCCAGACAGTAACAGTATGCGATGAGTACTAGCAGGCACCAGGGCTGGTAGCAAAAGACTAAATGTAAAGAGAAAGTCAAAGAGAGGCTTACTTCCTGTCAGGAGGAAGAGGGCAGGGTTTGCCAGAAATCAAGATGGCGTTGCTTGCTTCAGAATCCTTAAAGACACAGGATCTTGACTCGCAGCTAGAGGGCGGCGATCAGAAGTAAACAGGTAAGGAAGGAACACGCCGCAGGGGGCGTGTTCCGCGCATCGTTACAGGAACATTCAATGAAGGACTCCAATGCAATACTAACCAGTTGTGTATGGCCCTCAACCTTGTCATTTGATCTTAAGGTCAGGCCTGGGAAGGAGAACGCAAATGCTGATTTCCTGTCTCGAGAAGGGGTAGATGGTTGGGCCATGTGGGGTCCAACACACACACAAACAGGAATGTGACTGGGTGGATTCCTTATCTGATTGTAATGCATGGGAGACCTATGTTTAAAGGTCGAGCACAGCACTGAGCAGGTTAAATCTCCATATGACTTGATTAGACTGCTCACGTGGCTTGTTGGAGTATCTTAAAGTCTGTAGCTCTCAGTGCTCTGAGTTCCTGTCTGAACCAGAGAGACCCATGCTGAAACTCTGGAGGGAGAGAAGACTGCACCAAAGGTCGGTTTATATTGGAACTATTGCTCTTGTGTTTCCTGGACTTGAGCTACCCTTTCTGGGAAAAGGGAAAATCCAATATAGAGGCCTTATGTTTTTGTTAACCCTTTATATACTGAAGATAAGCTGTTTTGTTCCACCTTTTTTGAGGCACAATAAAAAGGCTATATTCAGACGAACCCACGTGTCATTGCATTGTCCCTGCAACATAACTACTAGCCATTTTGCGTCAGAGGATAAAAATAAATTCTTCTCTGTGTAACCCCTCTATTGCCACAGTCTATATGTGCTGTGAAAGGGCCAGTGTCCTGCCTCCCCTGGTACACCATAATTGGACTCCTTGATCCTCTACGCTGTCCACAGTGTGTATACTTTTGTAGGAGGGGTTACACATGCATAAGGCTGGTTCTATAGTGCGGGCGCGCTACGCTGTGCGCACGCGCAGCAGTATTAGTTGGCTGAGGATAGCCAGCCATTCTATAATAGGGCCGCGAGCGCAAGGCAGGGATCTCTGGAAACGGACCGACGAGGGAGAAGATGAGGAAATGAATGATTTCGCTCCGCTACCGGCGCTGTAATGTATGTACTGTATGTGTGTATGTATGTATGTTTGCGCATGTGTGTATGTGTATGTGTGTGTATATGTGTGTATGTGTCAAAGTTAAATAAATAAAAATTATTTTTATTACAACTTTTTTTATTTCAAAATGTTATTTAATACATAATTCACAATCTCTACACACACATATACACACATACACACACAGTACCTTCACTCACAGCATACACAGCATACACACGAAAAGCATGCGGCACATGCACGGCGCACACAGTATAGAACGGTCCTAAGAGTTCTAATGCTTGTTTCACAGCTGCTTTGTCAGGAAATGGTTTCAGACACCGGGAATACTCATTTACTTGCCAAGAGCAAGCGCTATTACTTGAAATTTGTCATTGACTTGAATGAGAATTTAAATGCGATAGTTACCAGATGTGCAGTATCGCCATGTCATTAACCCCTATAGAGTTTTATTCTTGTACAAACCATCCCAACGAAGTAATATCATTGCATTAATAAGGGATAACTGTATCCAAAACTCAATCTAATTTTTAAGAACAAAAATAGAAATAAACAATGAATAGCATTAGTTACAGAAAGAAGAACATATCCTGTATGAGCAGGAGCTTTAAATGTCTAAACTAATTCCCCACCCTAGCTACAGTATGTACAGTAAATAAACCCCATCTTAATACATTCTACTTACAGTATTATTATTAGAACTTTATACATATACAGATGTAGCAGGTGTAATTACTCCAGTTAAAGTGTGTTTTAGGAAAATTAAGTTTAAGGAAACCCGTTCGTTAATGAAACTTTACCTTTTATTTAAATAGAGCTTAATAAACACATGAGTTAAATAACATGGTAGCAATCATGCCACACATTGCATAACAGGAGTAATAATGCCTGTTAGATCTCTATATTAAAGCTGCAGTTCAGTCTTTTTTTTTTTTTTTTTTTTACATTTATTTTTTTATTTCAATAGTTTTATGTGTGCAATCTCTAATTACCTATAGAACTGTATAGCTGCCAGTCAATTCGTTCTCCATGTATTGATAGGTCGAAATTTTGTGACATATTAAAACCTGGGATTTGTTTATATTCTGCTTGTCAGTCAGTGGAAGCTCATGAATATTCATGAGCACTACTGCACTGACATGTGCTAGAGGGAGGGCAGGGCTGACAAAGGGGTGTGCCAGAGCTTGTGACAGGACATGAAGGGGCAGTGCCTTAGCAAATGGCTGTTAAAATAGAATACAAGAAAATTGGTCTTTCAAAGTTGTTTTTTTAAAAACAGAAAATGCTAAAAGTATTTTTTCTTACTACAGAACTGATTTATTAAAAAAACACACATGCAAGATATTGACTGAACTGCAGCTTTAAAGCAAAAACTTGGGAAACTCCAAAACACACAGTGCATCAAAAAAACTTTGGTGCGCAAATGTTCAGAAAAAAATTGGCAAGGGTTGCTTGGATAATTTGATTGAATAGAAAATAAGTTCACATAAATGTATACATCATGGATCCCAGTGTGAGGTACTGTACGTTCTCTTAATTGAAGTACCTTGAATCAGTAACAATATCTATAGATATCAGATGTGTCAAAATAAAGGCTGAGGTCTGATTCCAAAAGGGAGAACTTGATGTAATCACAATCTCTATTGCTCACAATCCAATGGATGGTACTGTATGTAGAAAGCCAATCATAACACAGTCCCCATTGCTTAAGTAACTTGGACAACAATGTTACGATGGACGGAACTTATTAACAATTTTATATTTTGGGTAAGTAGATTGAGCATACAAGTTGAGCAAAATAAATTGGCATTTATTTCCTTACTAGACAGACACACGACAACCTTAGAATACACTTAATAAAAACACTTGCTGAACAGAGAAACGGGATATAATGTCCAGAAAGGTGCCAAGCACCAGAAGATTGTCCTTTAAAATGTAGTGCTTTTGCAAGGGCGCAAATTGCCAGCCCAATCCTTCTGTGAGAGTGCAAAGTATTTTCTGGTCCTTTGGGGTCTGATAGATAACCCCCAGCAATCACACAGTCCTGACGCAGAGTTCTGTTCTTGGTTCCGATGTGATAAGACTCTTTGCGTTCCAGGATTGTGCTGCTGCTCTTGTCTGCTATTAGAAGCGTGATGGAAGTCCGCTCACATTGTAGAATGAAAAAAGAAAGACAACAGGGATAGCTTGGGGGGATGTATATTGGGTTTTAGAGCCTATCTCCAACATACCCACCCAATCCCTTTTGTAGGAATTCTCCCACTCACCAAACCCTGAATTGCCCACAGTTTGCAAAGTGGGCAATCTGGGATTTCCTGTATTTCTGGAATAACCATCCTGGCTATTTCACACTTGTCGGCTCTGGGGTCTTTCAACGGCAAAGCTTCCCAAGAGGCGTTGCCTTAATGGGGGGTCTGTGAAGTTTGAGTAGGAAGTAGCCCCCAGCTCATGTATGTAAAACATTTGGTAGCTAGTTGCATATCAAAGACAGATAGAAAAAAGGCACCCTGCCTGTCCTTTTAAATCTGCCACAAAAATTCACTTTATTAGAAATATGTGTTCCCCTTATCCCACATTTATCATTTTTATAGCTTGGGCGGGATGTATATAGGGTTTGAGAGCCTATCTCCAACATACCCACCCAATCCCTCTCGTGGGAATTCTCCCACTCACCAAACCCTGAATTGCCCACAGTTTGCAAAGTGGACAATCTGGGATTTCCTGTTCACACAGCGCCTGTGCGACATTGCCACCTTGGCTACTTAGCATATGTGCCCTCCCCTGTTTACCTGGCGTCTTCCAGGCTAGGGTTTGTCCCCCAAGGTGTGAACTAGCCCAGGATCTCTCATTGAGCAACCATCCCGCATATTTCACACTTTGCGGCTCTGGGGTCTTTCAACTGCAAATCTTCCCCAGACCCATAGGCGTCGCCTCAACGGGGGGTCTGTGAAGTTTGAGTAGGAGAGGCCCCAGCTCATGTATGTAAAACATTTGGTAGCTAGTTGAATATCAAAGACAGATAGAAAAAAGGCATCCTGCCTGTCCTTTTAAATCTGCCACAAAAATCCACTTTATTAAAAATATGTGTTCCCACATTTATAATTTTTATATGTATGTGCTTGGGATGTTACTCTGGGACTGCACACCAAATTTCAGGTTTTTAACCCTTTCTGTTCCCGAGTTATGGCTTCTTCTTGAACTAGCAATGCTGGTCTATGGGATTCTCACATCAATTGACTTGCGGTTACGGCTTTCTCACGTCAATTGACCGAGTTCCCACGCCAATTGCGAATTGCCTTTCAAGATGCGCCATTAACCGGAACGGTGATACATTGTATCCGAGTACCTCTTGAGACTGGAAACCGCAAGCCTTTGATTCAATTGACTCTGTGGTTATGGCTTCCAGTCTCAGTAATGGAACAATGGAACAATGGAGCAAAGAGACCGCGCCACGCTTATCCACTTAACTTGTGGTTTAGCGTATCTTGTGTCCAAAGCCGGTAATGTCAGTGTACTGGGTTATACACTAATGCAGGCACATACACTCCTGCAAAATGGGACAACAAGGGACAGAAGGAAAAATAATACATGTACAGTGCATGGAAAATTAACCCCTTCATCCCCAATGCAAAATAGGGGAAACCAGCCGAGCACACTGCCTTTATTAATGCGCTGATTACCCACAATTTCATTACACCTCCCCCACTCAAAGCCCAAGGTTTGCCCTGGCCACCTCCTCTAGTGGTTGGGCTGACCTGGCAGTTTTTGAAGTCAGTAGTTCATGGGGATTGTCCTGCCGGTAGAGGCCACCAGCATTACCGTGCTCACTGCCTTTCTTGTGCTGAATGGTGAAATCAAATTCCTGCAAGGCAAGGCTCCATCACAAGAGCTTGGCATTCTCTCCCAACACCCTCTGTAACCAATTTAGGGGGTTATGGTCCGTGAAGACCGTGAATGTCCTGCCATACAAATAGGGCTGTAGCTTTTTTAGAGACAAGGCCAGGCACTCCTTCTCAATAGTGGCATATGCCAATTCTCTGGGCAGCAGCTTGCGGCTCAGATAAACCACTGGATGTTCACTGCCCTCCTCCTCACCTGGCTGAGCACAGCCCCAATGCCAAAGTCTGAGGCATCAGTCTGCACCAGAGACTTTTTGGAATAATCTGAAGCAGCAAGGATGGGTGCACTGGCCAGTGCAGTCTTCAAAGCCTGAAATGCACAGACTGTCAATTCTGGGTAAGTCAGTCAGGGGCATGGCAATAGCACTATACCGGGGAACAAACTTCCTATAGTAGCCTGCAGTGCCTAGAAAAGCCATAACATGCTTCTTGGTTTTGGGAGTGGGCCACTGCACTACTGCTTCTACCTTAGCTGGTTCTGGCTTGAGGTGCCCTCCACCCACCCTATGCCCTAGGTACAAGACTTCTGCCATCCCTACTAAGCACTTGGTGGGTTTTAAGGTGAGACCTGCCTCCCTAATCCTGGCTAGCACCGCAGCTACAGGAATTAAGTGTGATTCGCAGAAATTGCTGAACACAGCAATATCATCCAGATAAGTTCTTGCAAACCCTTGCATACCCTCTAGCAAGCGATTGACTAGGCGTTGGAAGGTAGCCGGTGCATTCTTCATCCCAAATGGCATCACTAAGAATTCATAGAGGCCACTTGGGTTGAAAAGCTGACTTTTCCCTAGCCTCCCGGGTCAAGGGGATCTGCCAGTACCCTTTACTGAGATTCATGGTGGTCAGATACCTTGAGTTCATCCAGCAACTCATCCATGCAGGGCATGGGGTAGGCATCTGAAACCGTCCCTGCATTGAGCTGCCGGTAGTCCACACAGAACCGGGTGGTCCCATCCTTCTTACGTACTAGGACTTCCGGACAAGCCCAAGGGCTCTGAGACGGTACAATTACCCTAGGGCCAGCATCTCATTTACCTCCCTCTCTATGCTGCCCTTAATCTCAGCTGAGACCCGGTAAGCATGCTTGTGTAGGGGTCTCAAATCCCCTGTAAGCACTGGGTGATCAGTGATGTGTGTCCTGCCTGGCTTATCTGTGAACAAGCCCTATACTGTTCTAGCATAGCCCTGGCCTCTGCTCTCTGCCTGACACTCAGCTGATCCCCTATCTCTACCTTCTCTATGTACCCCCCTGCCTAGCCTCCCTTAGGAGATCTGGTAGAGCATTGCTCGCCGGATCCCCCATCGGTGGGCTGCAAATGGCTAGCACCGATGCCACACTCTGGGCTATATACTCCTTGAGCATGTTAATGTGATACGTTTTGATCCTCCCTGTCTCAACATTTACCTGTACAACATAGTTGCACTCATTCATCTTTCATAGTACCGGATACGGTCCCGACCAGGCAGCCATTAATTTGTTCTCCCGAGTGGGTTTCAGAACAAGTACTTGCTGTCCTGGGATGAACTCTCTACTACGGGCATTCTGATCATACCAAGTCTTCTGCTTGGTCTGAGCAGCCCTAAGGTTGTCCTGTGCCAACCCCATGAGCATCTCCAACCGGTCTCTGAGATCTACCACATATTGAAGCACAGAAGCATCAGTATTGGTAGTGACCCCTTCCCATCCCTCACAGAATAGGTCCAGAGGTCCACGTACCTTGCGACCGTATAGCAGCTCAAAGGGAGAAAAGCTGGTAGATTCTTGCGGTACCTCTCGGTATGCAAACAGCAAGTGGTGCAGGTGAATCTCCCAGTCTTTCCCCTCCGCCTTTATGAACGTTCGAAGCATCTGCTTTCAGGTACCATTGAACCTCTCACAGAGGGGGCTATGTACTAAGCTCTGTGCTTTTGCGTCCGGCTGAAAAAAAAAGCACGTCCGATAAAAAGTGAAGCCGGAGACGCGATTCACTAAGGCCTTGAGCCCATTTTCTATCGTACGTGCTCAAAACAGCCACATCGTACGTGTTGGTTTTTCCCCCTGCTAGCGTTCTTAAACTTTACGTACGGTAGCTGATAGAAAAAAAAGCCGCATGTAACATTTGCATGGAGATTTGGCATCTCCATGCAAGGCTGTTACAGGTGACCGTACACAAAATAAAATGATTTTAATAATAGTGTACATGAGTAGGGGGTCTCCAGAGCTGAACCGCATTGGTTTCAGGTCCGGTGACCCCTTAGTTCAGGAGATACAGGCCCCGTTATGGGGTGCTGGTATCCCCTGCACTTTCAAACTCCGTGTCACGTGACCGGGACATTTACATTCTGCAGGGGATACTGGCACCCCATAACGGGGCCTGTATCTCCTGAAGTATGGGGTCCCCGAGGCTGAAATCAATGCGGTTCAGGTCCGAAGACCCCATGCTCATTGACAGTATTATAAAAGCAAACGTTACAATTTTTTTACTAATTTGGTCATCTCCACGCTAAGGCAATTATGGTCCCCTGAGGTTCGTGTATGTCCCCTTAGTTTCCTGGGGGTATCTGTGGGAGAGTCCATGGAAGGAGTGAATCCATTCAATATAATATCATTGTAAATTACTGGGTGTGTGAATCATATATATCTTTTTGGGGACATGGTAGTGTAGGGGTTAAATGCTGAAATGCTGAAGTGATGAATTTAGCCAAGCACATGACAACAATTATAATCACATTTTCGCACCACTATTTTGGAGGGACACCCTGTATAAAGCCTCCATTCTGTTCAGCCAGTGTGAGTGTTGTTGTGAGGAGAGGAGAGATAGAGTGGACTTGGTGGTAGTAGGAGGAGAGAGCTGGTGATTTGTTGGTGATTATTGAGTGAGTTGTCTTGTGTTATTATATTTTGTTTCTCTACATTTTTGTATTGTTAGTGTGAAATAACTTTGTTAGTGTGTCATTTTGGTTTATATTTGTTTTTTGTGAGTGACTGAGTGAAATAGAGAGGATGAGTGGGAGTGGACATGGGAGTGGACAATGGAGTGGATGTGGGAGTGGATGTGGAAGTGGATGTGGGAGTGGATGTGGAGTGGTGCGGTGGCTGGTGGAGTGGTGGAGCGTGGGAGTGGAGGAGGTGCGGTGGCTGGTGGAGTGGTGGAGCATGGGAGTGGAGGAGGTGCGGTGGCTGGTGAGTGGTGGAGCGTGGGAGTGGAGGAGGTGCGGTGGCTGGTGGGAGTGGGGGAGCGTGGGAGAGGAGTGGGACGTACAGATACGGTCCGTCCTGCCAGGACAGGTACGCCCCGTGCCGGGACATCCCGTGATGATACTCCAGGTGGGGGAGTGCAGGTGGGTGAGGGTAGCGGGAGTACCTGACAGGGAGAAAGGAACACTGTCCACCATACGAACAGTGATGCGGGGGAGGATGGAAGTGGTGAGGGGCCATCAACAAGCCAGGTGTGGACGGAGGGCCTAAGAAACCCCCGATTTACCCATCGGGAAAATGACATCCTTGTTGAAGGTGTCATGTCTTCCTTTGAACAACTCTTATGGATCATTATCATGTAAGAATTTTTTAACAATTATTCTATTATAATATAGAAAGTATGTTGTATAGGCCGCAATATTTAATGTATTAACTATATTTGACATATGTAAGTTATGGGTGCTGGGGAACACTGAAGAGACCTCTAATGTCTCCTAAGTACATATAGAACATAAAAAGTGTTCCCCGCACTCATAATGAATACTAAACAATCAATGATACTTGAAATGCTGATATATATGAATGAGCAAAAGTGAAGAACATTAATTGACAATGTGCCAAAAAACTCTAATCACATACAATTAACAGGAGGAGGAGGGATGGTGAGGGAAGGGGGAAATGTGACATCACTAAAAAGTGATGGATATGATAAACAAATCCCTAACAGGGAAGGAAGTGGGTGCGGTGAGACACAGGGGAAACATAACGTTTCGTGGTCACTTACCCCTTCTACAGGCCCATTCTCCTAGTCACCACAAAGTGGGACTATGGTACTTACCGACTCCCTCACAGTAAATTTCTTCCAGTGTTAACAGAAATGCTACAAAAAATTCCATAAATGTTTATGCAAGACATGCGTAACGTAACATTGAGCTGGTAAACATGTATGCTATAACGGTGGTGTGCAGCTGATTGGGCACATTTAATTTGTCACGAATGCGAGCATGACATAGCCTAATAGGTGTCTGTAATTATATGTACATGTTGTAAAACTGTTTAATATATTACCATACATTATTAAATCACTACTTTAATCTATATTAACACATTTTTACATATACACAGCTAAAACCAAGACCAGTCAGAAAACAAAATTGTGGGCTGAGATATGCCGATCTGTCTCAGCATCAGGCGTCTTTAAAAGGACCCCAGAGACGTGTAAGAAACGATTTGGGGACATTAAACATAGACTGAAGAGGAAGATGGTGCTGGCCGGACGCATCGCATGTGGGACATGAGGCGGACCTCCAGCAACATTGAATTTACACTCGTACGTGGAAAAGATGTATTCAATCATGACTCCCCGCCTTATTTTTTGAATTGGAGGGAACAGAGACATTGGGCCATCTCTCTCACATTCGACACCAGGTGAGTCGTATGCTATTACATCAATATTTAATTCTGAAATAGTGAGAAATGCAAGCATTTATACATACATAAAACTACAATCATCTGTTTAGATGATGTGATCAAGAAATGGCAACATTACACATGTCACTGTTCAGTTTATGAAAAGCATGCTTGTTATTTAACTGATGCACGTATAAAAGAAATAGCATAACAATATGTGCATTAACATTGGATGTACAGGCAAATAAAGAGGAGCACAGAATTACTTAGTCATTATGTTGATTGTAAAATTTTGTTGTTTTATTATATACTGATTGCTGAGGACACGGCTTCAGATGTGTCAGCAACACAACAACAACGTGTCATAAGTGATGAGGAGATGTTAGTCGATCCCCCACACATTCCTGTCCCAGATGCAGAAGATTCCAGACCTAATTTTATGGCATTACAGGATACACAAAATCCAGAAAGTGATGACAATTGTGAGATCCAAGCGGGCCAGGGAGACCAGGTTTGTGCGGAAGCATTGTCGAATTTAACCAGCCTAGAGGCCAGTTTTTTCACCAAGCAACAAGATCTTGCTGACAGACAGGCTAAAATAAATCAAAACATATATAAGGAAATTAAAAACATGACACTCTTTATGACTAAACAACAGGAGACACTGGACAACATGACAAATAGCCTCTCTATCATAGCCAAATGTACGGCACAGGTTGTGGCACATGTCCAGGCACAGCCCCCACCAAAGCCACAGCCACAATCCCAGACAGAAAGAGAGCCAGAGGCACAATCTGGTCTACAGCTACTATCCGATCTAGACCTACTATCCAATCTAGAGCTACTATCTGAGCCAGAGACACAAAGAGAGCCAGAGACACAAAGAGAGCCAGAGACACAAAGAGAGCCAGAGACACAAAGAGAGCCAGAGACACAAAGAGATCCAGAGACACAGGCAATGGTACAGCAGGATCCAATGGCACAGGCTATTCCCCTGGCCCAAATCCTGGCACTGGCACAGCTGCCGCAACATCAGCTGGCAATGGCACTGGCACTGGCACTGGCTCAAACATTGGCCCAACCCCCGGCACTGGCTCAACCATTGGCCAAACCCCCAGCACTGGCTCAACCATTGGCACAACCCCCGGCACTGGCTCAACCATTGGCATAACCCCCGGTACTGGCTCAACCATTGGCACAACCCCCGGTACCGGCTCAACCATTGGCACTGGCCCAGCATCCAACGTCAAGAACAAGGCAACGATCAAGTAACCGTGCACCTGATCCCACAGCAAGGCCTACCACACGTTCATCCCAAAGATTATCCAAAAAAAAAGTAGTCAATTTCTTATAATTCTTCTTATTATTATTCAATTAGTTCTGTTCATTAATGTTCACAAAACATACTGAACAATGGGCAATAATCAAGTGTGTATGAGAACATATTTCAGGTGCATACATGTGAACTAAACAGCATAGGATTTCTCATGTGTGAATAATCTATCTGATGCTTACATGCCACGTATATATATATATATATATATATATATATATATATATATATATATATATACACACACAAACACGTTTTCTCATAGGAACACTGTTTAAATAAAATGTTCCGTTCCTGAAGGCATTTTTCATGCTAAAATACACCAAATATTTTACTCAGCCAATAAGATATGCAGCCCACACAAATTATATAGTGTATATACTGTATTTTATATATATATATATATATATATATATATAATATATATATATATATAAATATATATATATATATATATATATATATATATATTTATATTGAAAAAACACACACAAAAAGTAGTGCTATTAAGTATAGTAAATAACTATGATTAATTAATATAAACACTTAAAGTATATACAAATTAATAAAAATAACCAACGAATAAATAACTACAGGTAAACCCCATTATAACGCGACCCGTTATAACGCGGTTTTCCCGTGGCTCCCGTTTTAAAAAAAATAAATAAATTAAAAAAATTTTTTTTTTTGCACACTGCACACACACTGCACACACACTGCACACACACTGCACACACACTGCACACACACTGCACACACACTGCACACTGCACACACACTGCACACTGCACACAGCACACACTCTCACTGCACACACTCTCACTGCACACACTGTTCGCTGCACACACTGTTCGCTGCACGCACTGTTCACTGCACACACTGCACACTGCACACACTCTCACTGCACACACTGCTCACTGCACACACTGCACACACTCTCACTGCACACACTAAACACACAGCTGCACACTGCACACACTGTTCACTGCACACATTGTTTGCTGCACACACTGTTCACTGCACACAATGCACACTTACTTACACTTAGACACACTTAGACACACCTACACACACTTAGACACACTTAGACACAATTAGACACACTTACACACACTTAGACACACACAGCACACACTCTCACTGCACACACTGCTCATTGCACACACTGCTCACAGCACACACACACACACACACACACACACACACACACACACACACACACACACACACACACACACACACACACACACACACACACACACATCCATATACACACACACCCATATGCACACACCCCCCCCCCATATACACACACACCAACACCCATATACACACACACACACACACACACACACACATATGCACACACAGTTTATCTCCCATATACAGTATACTGTACATACACACACACACTCTCTCACGCTACACAGACGGGGGGAAGGTTGGAACAGAGGAAAGGCCGCGACCAGCACCACCACCCGCTCCCCCCCCTCCTCCCACGCAGGCAGTGGGGACAGCGGTGGGGAGATACCCAGCCTTCCATTCAACTCCAGCGATAAACTCAGTGCTGTGCTCTGCTGTACGCCAGCTGATTCTCTTCTCTGTACTGCACACACCTCCAGTAGGGAAAGGGTGCAGACTATATTTACTTAACCCCTTCGCTGCCATCTCCTGTCCCGTGGGCTGTCACGCGGTGACAGGGGGAATCGGGGACCGGAGGGACATCCCCGCTCCCATCTCCTTCCCCGTGGGCTGTCACGCGGTGACAGGGGGAAGGGTGCTGCTGGGGGGGAGAGGGTGATGATGCGCCGATGCGGTAGCCATTTTTTTTCCGCGACCCCGTTACTAACGTGGTGGTCTCGGGGTGGACCCCGAGGACCGCGTTATAACGGGGTTTACCTGTAGTGTCCAAAGAAAAAAAGGATAAGTCCAAATGTCTCCACTTGGTGGTAGTCTGGAGGAGGAGAGAGTCCCAGTGATACACTGACCACAGGAGCTCCTTGCTGCTTCAAAAGAAAGTGGTGTAGCCACCCACCATAGATCTAAAAAACAAAACACAAAAAAGCGCAAGCTCCATAGCGCGTAACTGTATACAAATGAGGGTGAATTTATTAAGAAAAGTGTCCCTAGGAGATACACTTACAAAAAGTTACAATAAAATATACATTGGAGAGAATCTGTATGGGGCGTCATCTACAGGAGTGGGGAACAGGGATTTCGTCCGTGATACTGAGCACCTGGTTTGGCTGCTTCTGACTCCTACCACGAGTCCTGCAGCAATTCAGCGTCTCTGATGTAAAAGGAGCTTCTTTGGAAGGTGCAATAATGGAAGCACAAGCAGAATAGCAAGAAAAGTGCCGAAGACACAGGACCTCCTCCCACACGACATCTGAGATGACGTCACCCCGTCTCTACGCAACGTGATGAAATGCATAGAGACGGGGTGACGTCATCTCAGACGGAGTCTTGTAGCAGGACGTGAAGCACAGAGGGGCTGCCTCGTAGCAGAGAGGGAGAATCATTCAGACTGGGCCAGTATTTCAGACAGGGTCAGACTTTTAGACCGGGACTGGCTTAAACCCACCTCAGCGGGGTCTGAGTTTGTGGGGCTGGACATACTGTAACGTACGTGCTTGCCACAAACTGGTACCGGACTGCGGGGCTGAGGTGGGGATGTATAAGCACTGACCTTAGGCCACGGAGTCAGGTCCGGAGAGTGGATTCCATAGTCAGACATAGCCAGGTCAGGATTGGAGAAAGTAGGGTTAACGTTATCCAGGCAGGGGTCAAGGCAGGCGGCAAAGAAGTGGTGGTCGAGGAAACAAGCCGAGATCATCAACAGGAAATCTTGGGTGAAGGTACTTCAGCATAGGAGGCTACAACCTTGAAAGAAGCCACTGCAGCGGAGATGCTTCAGCGAAGGTGCTGCAGTGCATCAGGAAAAGACCAGGAGTAAACTCCACTTGGAGGAAGCAGGAACCAGAGGTGCAGACACGCCACAGGAAACGCTGGGGAAACCAGCGTAGCCGCTTCAGCGAGGCGAAGGCGAAGTCTTTCAGGAACAAGGAAGCAGCACAGAGGCTACTATGCAAGAAGCCCTAGGCAGCAAGGGACTAGGCGCAGGATACAAGGCACAAGGAGGCCTAGCAGGTCAAACAGAGAGTCTGTGACAAGCACAGTTACTTGCAACTTGGATTGCAAAGTCTATGTCCAGCAACTTCTTGAGGGCAGGGCAGGAACTAAATAGCACAGGAGGCCAACCAGGCCAGAGCTGCACAGGAGGTAGCAAGAGGCAGGTGATTGCAGAAGCAGGGAATAGTTTGTCTGGAACCTGCAAAGCTCCGGATGGATGGGCTCCAGCCAAACCCAGGGGCAGATTCTTGACAGTAAGCTATCAACATGTCATCTGCTCATACTCCTGCAGACAGTCCAATTATGTATGTAGTAATAGTTACATAAGTGGCAATAATAATATTAAGTAAGGCATGTGAACCATAACAATTGTCTGAGTATTTAAGAACACAATTAATTGTTTAGAAGCTTATAATGTTGAAAGTATTAATAAAAATGATATATCATCATTTAGAGTAGTTAAGTTGTAAGATAACACTATGCATAGTCATCAATACAGCACAATCTCTTCACTTAATGCCCAACATTATGCATTTAAGGATGCACACATTGTACAGGTGGAGGAAAACATGATTTAAACAAGAACAAATGTGTTAAACATTGACATACCGTTGCCAGACGAACTTAGGATCATTCACTACAAAATGTGCAGTTCTTTGGAGAGAGCAGGATTCTATGATTAGATACACAATGCAATGTAACACACATCACGAGATGATTATAGATTCGATTATATGTCAAAGAAAATCTTACATGTGAAAAAATTCTCTATTAATGTCCGGCAAGTCTCCACCCCACTGGCTGTATGGTCCCTAACCCCTGCAGGAGGCACGAGAGGATCCTCCTCTAAATCGTCCCGAATATTGCCTTGAAGATTGTGACGTAGGGCAATGTTGTGCAGAATGCAACAACAAATCACTATGTTGCCAACCTTCGCAGGTGAATACTGGAGCGCACCACCAGATCTATCAAGACACCTAAAACGACTTTTCAACACTCCAAATGTCCTCTCGATCACCGAGCGTGTGGATATGTGTGCGGCATTATATCGTTCCTCTGCAAGGGTTTGAGTATTACCCAGTGGGGTCAGAAGCCAAGGTCGGCTTCCATATCCTGAGTCGCCTATAAGACAGTCAAATCACATGAATGTTAATATAATATGTAACAATATTCAAAACATTGGCTATTGGCATTTCCTAGTACATGAGAGGGAAGAATATACAACACATGCCCTAACAATCAAATCCTCATTATCTAAGATGACGCTGCATGACATGGATTAGATATACAACTTCACAAATGTAAAGTATTTGTGGTTACTTACAATATTAGCAACACATAATGAAAAATTAAACTCTACATTAAATGTACTTCTAAGTGCAGTTTCTGTAACATTGACTGACCCAATAGCTAACCGTCCTCGAATTCCCCTGCTTCAAATTTACGGAAGACTAATGAGTTCTTCAGAATATGGGAATCGTTGCAGGCACCTGGGAATTGGGCTACCACACTCAGAATTTTCATGTATGCGTCACATACGACCTGCACATTGAGCGAGTGGTAATGTTTCCTGTTCTGGAAATCCCTCTCCTCTTCACGTAGCGGGGTCAGCTACATTATAAAATGCAGTCTTCAGTGCCTGCCACTCTATCTGCTCGCTAGGAAAATATATATAATCACTAGCGTGTTGAGTCAGTGCACATAGAAACTGGCTAAAGGCCCGCGAGAATGCCGACTGCGAGACCCCGTCTACTATGCCCACAGTTGTCTGAAATGACCCAGAAGCAAGAAAATGTAATGAGCTCAGCATTTTAACAAGACCAGGCACTGCATGACTCCTGTCTGTTGTTGGCTCTAAATCTTCCCTTAACACTTCATACAGTTCCAAGATAGCCGCTGAGCTCAATTGGTAGTGGCTGATAATCTTTGCCTCACTCAAGCCCTCTAGGGAGCTTCTTAGCCTAAAATTGCGGGGGCTATGTGTCTCACAACACGGATCTCCCTCTTTCTCCTCTCTCTCCTCTCTCTCCTCTCTCTCCTCTCTTTCCTCTCTCTCCTCTCTCTCTCCTCTCTCTCCTCTCTATCCTCTCTCTCCTCTCTCTCCTCTCTCTCCTCTCTCTCCTCTGCAACATAATCTCCCTCCTCCTCCTCGCAAAAAGCAACACAAAAGCGTAATCTGGTGCTGCATCCATTTCACCCTGGAAGGTAAGTGGCTCCTTATATCGTTTAAATAGGCAGACTAATAAGTCACATGGGTACCGGGTGGCAAATGTCACGGTTGTGCTCGCCACAAACCTGGGTCGGACCGCGAGGCTGAGGTGGGGTTGTAAAAGCACCGACCTTATACCGCGCAGGCTGATCCGGATTGCGCAGCTCGTAGTCATAGGTAGCAGAATCAGGATAGGAGAAGACAGCATCATCATTGTACAAGACAGGGTCAGGACAGGAGACATCAGGAAAAACTTTGTTCAAGCAAGAGTTCGGCAACAGGTAGTCAGGAAGGCCCCGCTTCAGCTTAGGAGTGCGGGGTTGGTCTCTGCGCGTGCGGCGACCATGGCCCATGGTACTGGTCTCAGGAGGTGGTAGGCAGACCAGAGTAGCACACCGCCTAGCTGCACGGGTAAACCAGTGCACAGCACAAGAGTCCTGAGTGGGCTAGGGAATCCTCCGTTACAGCGCAGGAACCAGGACACGGCCTCTCTATATTAGGGAAAGAGTAGGCCCCAGGAACCAGGAAGCTGAAGATGCAGGGGAATCCTCCGTTGCAGCGCAGGAACCAGGACACGGCCTCTCTATATAAGGGAAAGAGTAGGCCCCAGGAACCAGGAAGCTGAAGATGCAGGGGAATCCTCTGTTGCAGCACAGGAGAAGGAAGCTGAAGACGTAGGGGATATCTTTGCTTCAGTGCAGGAAACCAGGAAGCTGAAGATGTAGGGGATACCTTTGCTTCAGTGCAGGAAAGCAGGAAGCTGAAGACGTAGGGGAAACCTTTGCTTCAGCATAGGAGAACGGAAGCTGAAGGACGCAGGGGAAACCACCGTATCAGCATAGGAGAACAAGCGAGAGCTTGTGACAGAACAGAAGTGACATCCAGTAAGGACTATGCTCGGCAGGGAGCATTGTGGGAACACAGTACTTAAAGGCCAGCGGGCCAATCACCGGCAGGGGGTGTGAAAGTACTGCTCCAATGAGTAAATGCAAATCTAGGTTGCAGTGATAGGCTGCACAGCTGTAGTAGATACCAGAGGGAGTGTGTGGCAGTATAGCTTTGGTGAGTGAATCCAGACTGCAGTAAATATCAGAGGGAGTGTGTGGCAGTATTGCTTTGGTGAGAGAATCCAGGCTGCAGTAAATAACAGGAGAAGTGTTCCAGAACTGCACCGGTCTGCAAGGTAAGGCAACCAGTAAACCGCGGAGCGGATTCCTTACAGCAAAATCCACCACCGTGAGAATGTAGCACTTCCCTGTTCAGCTAGGGATCATAAGGGGCCCACAAGGTCCATTGCCACCCGCTGGAAGGGTTCCCCTATCCCCGGTAATGGTCTCAGGGGTGCCTTTACACGATCACCCGCCTTACCTACTCGCTGGCAGGTGTCACAGGAGCGGCAGAAATCTGCCACCTCGCTGGATGCCCCCGGCCAGTAGTAATGCTGCAAGAGCCTGGCTCTCGTGCGTGTGACCCCCTGATGCCCCGCAAGTGGGATGGAGTGGGCAACCCGTAATAAATGTTGCCTATACCCCGTGGTAACTACTAACAGTCGCTTGCCAGTCCAGACCTTATCTAACCCTGTAGACCCCTGCTCTCTATACAAAAGCCCGCGGTGCCACAGGTAGTAATCAGATCCCTCACTTGGCTTAGACTTGGTCGCCCGAAGTCTCATGCCCTCCAAGGTGGGATCAGATTGCACTGCTTCTCTAAACTGAGTGCCTAATTCTGGCCACCCCCCGGTCATACCTGAGTCAGGGGGACAGGGAACAGGGACAGGGTACAGTAAGTCAGTGTCAGAAGCAGACTGAGTCTGGCTTACCTGTCTGGTCTCCTCATACTCATCCCAACTGTATGTCTCAAATGCAGGGGGACAGGGGCTGCTGCTGTGATCTTTATGGACTGGCTCCTAGTAATCGCTGCAACCGGTGCAGCAGGCATCAGCTCTGTAGTAAAAACACAGGTAACATGTCCCAGATCGTTGTCAAGGAGCACCTCAGCACCCAACCCGGGATTTACCCCAGCTCCCTCATGCCACGTCCCGCCCCCCAGTCCAAAAAGACCTGGGCAACCTGGAGTGACCGCGGTCCTCCGTCTGGCATGGTCACTTGCATCCCGGTGCCCAGGAGCAAATCCTCTGGCCACACCATATCAGGGCGAACCAGAGTCACGGTGGCACCGGAGTCCAGCAACCCGTCTGCTTGCCAGTCTCCAAGGGTCACCCTCCGCAGATGCTTCTGCCAGGCATCGTTGGGTTGCATCCCGACTGGCTCCACTGCAGGTCCACTGCAGGTCCTTAGTTGGCAAGGGTTGGTGCCTCCGTGGGCATCCCTCTGTTGGCTGGCATCACGGCTTCACTGGTACCCCCTCTGATGGTGCCAGTCATCCACGGGTGACTGGTTTCGCTGCTTGTGAGCGATGCCCCTGGCACCAAGCCACCCACGAACGGGTGTTTGGCAACATCCTCCCCCTGTCCTTGCTGCCTCGGAGTTGGAGGGACCTCCTGCACTCCGGGCTGAGTACTGTCTGCTGCCACAGCAGCTAACAGGGCCGCTCTGCCCTCATATTCTTCTAAATCCTCCTACAGCTGACTCTTGGAACGACCGTCTGTCATTAAGCCATATCCCGTACATTTCTCCATGACTTGCTCTCGGTTCCAGGAACGAAACCTTTCTGAGCACAGACTCATGGTGCCCTCGGGGTATGGGTCAAGAGACCAGTGAATTATCTCATGCTTCTCTGGAAGTGTGTGCAAGTTGCCACTTGTCTGAGGAGCTCGCAAGCCACGAGGTCCTTACAATATTACAGAGCCCCGCAGGAACCTGCAATATAGGCTCAATCAGTAGCCCACACGCTACTACCAGTAAATAATGCCTGTCACGATGGACGGAACTTATTAACAATTTTATATTTTGGGTAAGTAGATTGAGCATACAAGTTGAGCAAAATAAATTGTCATTTATTTCCTTACTAGACAGACACACGACAACCTTAGAATACACTTAATAAAAACACTTACTGAACAGAGAAACGGGATATAATGTCCAGAAAGGTGCAAAGCACCAGAAGATTGTCCTTTAAAATGTAGTGCTTTTGCAAGGGCGCAAGTTGCCAGTCCAATCTATCTGTCAGAGTGCAAAGTCTTTTCTGGTCCGTTGGGGTCTGATAGATAACCCCCAGCAATCCCAGAGTCCTGACGCAGAGTTCTGTTCTTGGTTCCGATGTGATAAGACTCTTTGCGTTCCAGGATTGTGCTGCTGCTCTTGTCTGCTATTAGAAGCGTGATGGAAGTCCGCTCACATTGTAGAATGAAAAACGAAAGACAACAGGGATAGCTTCGGCGGGATGTATATAGAGTTTGAGAGCCTATCTCCAACATACCGACCCAATCCCTCTCGTGGGAATTCTCCCACTCACCAATCCCTGAATTGCCCACAGTTTGCAAAGTGGGCAATCTGGGATTTCCTGTTCACATAGCGACTGTGCGTCATGGCCACCTTGGCTACTTAGCATAGGTGAACTCCCCTCTTTACCTGGTGTCTTCCAGGCTAGGGTTTGGCCCCCAAGGTGTGAACTAGCCCTGGATCTCTCGTTGAGCAACCATCCTGGCTATTTCACATTTGGCGGCACTGGTGTCTTTCAACTGAAAAGCTTCCCCAGACCCAGAGGCGTCGCCTCAACGGGGGTCTGTGAAGTTTGAGTAGGAAGTAGCCCCCAGCTCATGTATGTAAAACATTTGGTAGCTAGTTGAATATCAAAGAAAGTATGTATAGAGCAAATGATAACATAAGCATATGACCATAAGGAATCTCATATATAATGGAAGAGATTAAATAAATGCATACAGTATATGGAAAATTTGTAAAAGAACTGATACATGTTTATATTTTAAACTTTTGATGTATATTTCTAACCATATCCGGCAGTACTACAAAGCAATAAGAGAGATTGACTAACCATTTCTATTCTTATTCTCAATTTATATATATGTGTTAGATACTCAAAGCAAAATAACATGATCACAATAAATTGATGGAGAAAAGTATGAACAAAACCTATTTCTTGATCATTAACAGATTGGAGCAACTGTAGAGAAGAAGGAACCCAAATTTGAGCACTCTCTCACTGAGATGGATGATGAATGTATAAATTAAAATAAATGTTATTAGAACGATCCGATAAAATATAGGGCTTTAAAAGGAAATGAAATCACGCATTGAGGATCCAATTGGGGTATGGAGACCCGGGATCACAAATAATGCTGAAGAACAGTGTAATAGTAGTAAACACTGTACCTAGATATGATCAGTTTAGAATCAACTGTCTAGGAGAACACGTATGACGTGTACAGGAGGGAACTCTTATATAAGAACGATGATTAGGAGTGCCAGCAGTTTGCCTCAGTGGTTAATTGGTACACGTATGTTAGTCCAATTAGTAACGGCAACAAATAGGTTAATAATTGCCACTGTTTGCGGGTAGTGGTATGTGAATAAAATTGTCCACTCTAAACAAAAAAAACACTAATTGGCAAAAATACTAAAATCAGAAAATTGCCAATACAAACGTAGATAGTCATTAACCTAAAAAGGTTAATTGGGTACAATAATGTTAATCCCATGAATTAGTGTGTAGGCACAGATCTTGCAATGTCAGATCGGTGCTAACACTCAATAATCAGTATAAAAAGCAGCTGTGAGCAATAGGGCACTGTTGAGGCTTTTGTTAGACACACAAGAAGTTGCAACTGCATGACCCACTGTGTTAGTATAGGTATATGAGTGTTCCCTAGGAATAAAACACTGCAACTAAGTGGTGTGCCATGCAAATAATCATTGTTGAATAACAGGCACCACAGAGGTTGTATAGGTGTATAGACAATTCCCTGACAGAAAACCAGGTATAAATCTGCACCATATGCCTAAAGAAACCCCAGGATAGGGCTAATGTGCTTGTCTACAGTGTAGCAAGCACAACAGATGCCCAGGTTATTATTACACTGGCGACACACTTTATTCGAGCTCGGCTAGTCCCCACGAATTCGGGTATACCCGGGTGTATTGAGGTTTGTGACTGTTTTCTGCCCGAGTGCATTGGGTTATTTTCCAGCAAGGATTGAAGCATTTTATTCCCGCTGGCTGCAATACTGCACAGTATATATATATATACTGCATTACAATTCATGAATTTATGCCATCTGGTAGACACGCGAAGCATTGCAGCCTATTAAATCCTAATCATTATCATTTAACAGATCAGCCGCCCATCAGCCAGGCATGAACCCAGGCTGGGAAGGCAAACGCAACGGGGCTTGTCAGAGGTGAGGAGCGGCGCATTCCAGGTATCTGCCAGGTACATACTGGGTATTTGCTCGAATAAAGTGTGTCGGTGCAGTACATAAAGTAACCTGTAGCTCAAAAGGTGGTTGGCAACAGTGTAGATGTGGTAAGTATGTTCCGAGTACTGAGTGGAAGCAGAGCCAGTGGTGCTTAAGATAAATATGTCCATACAGAATATTTCTCTTCACTCTGTCCAGATTGACTTCAAACAAGAACTGGCTAATATCTATCCCGTGACTGATGTGAAACCTCTGGCCCAAGTGAACACTGCTTCAGTGAACAAAATTTCTTCTAAATTACAATTCGATTTTGGAGAATCACCCTTACTGGCTGAATGGAAGTAATGTCTTGGCGCCAAACTGGCTGAATGGGAAGGAATGTTCTCTATCAGTGAGATGGATGTGGGTTATGCTAAAAGCGCCCAACATGCCATTCGTTTGAGTGACGCCACTCCCTTCCGTGAAAGATCTAGGTGAATAGCTCCCAGAGATATGGAGGATGTTAGGGACATTCTAAAAGAAATTAAGGCCTCAGGCATTGTAATTGAATCCCACAGTCATTATGCATCACACATTGTGGTGGTGCGGAAGGAAAATGGATCCATACGTCTGTGTGTGGACTACCGTACAGTACACTGAATCGCAGAACTATTCTGGGCCTAAGAAATGTGCCTTGGGTAAGGTAAAAACCAAATACTTAGGTTAGGCAGTGGGAGGGGGAAAAGTAAGGCCACTAGCCGACAAGGTAGCTGCCCTGAGAGAAGTTCCTACCCCCCGAACAAAAACGCAGGTACGCTCTCTGTTGGGTTTAGCAGGGTACTATTGGCGGATCATCCCCAACTACTCTGAAGTTGCAGCCCCACTAATAGACCTCACAAAAAATTGTGCCCCTACACAAGTGGTATGGTCAAGGGAGTGCCAGAGAGCCTTTGAGGAGGTAAAAAGGTGTTTATCAGAGGGTCCCGTCCTTAGAAGTCCAGACTTTAATAGGCCTTTTATCGTGCAAACTGATGCATCAGAGATAGGGCTAGGAGCAGTGCTGTCACAACAGTTTGAGGGAGTGGAACATCCGATCCTTTTTCTGAGTAGGAAATTGTTCCCGAGGGAAAAAAACCTACTCAGTGATTGAGAAGGAACGCCTCGCAGTAAAGTGGGCAATCGAGACCTTGAGGCATTACCTGGCAGGAGTCCATTTTACTTTGGTGACAGACCGTGCTCCATTAAAGTGGTTAAATAGTATGAAAGACTCTAATCCTATGTTGACCAGGTGGTATATGGCCCTCCAACCCTTCTCGTTTGAGATTCAGCACAGACATGGAAAAGAAAATGCAAATGCTGATTTCTTCTCTAGAGAAGGGGTGGATGGTCCGGCTTCAGCCGTGCGTGGCCCCAGCCACACATTAACAGGGGAGGAATGTGACAGGGTGAATAAACATCACTAGCCCTATGCCTGGCAGACCTATGTTTAGGTCTGCAGTGCAGCAGTGACCGGGTTAACATTTAGCTGGGAAGGTCTTGTCAATTAGTCTGGTACCAGCTGCCTCATAAAGGAGCTTTAAAAAACCCAGGCTGGAGGCGCATGCGCGATGGTGAGGGAAATAGCTGCCTAAGACAGTAGCTCCTACCCCCACTAAAGCAATAACACAGCTACAGCCGACAAAACTTGAAATTTTCACCCGAAGTTTCCCCACACTAATCAGGAAACACATAGAGATGGCCCCACCATCATAAAAAAAAGAATACGGGAGATCTGCGGCGGTATTTGAGCCGGTCGGCGACTAGAGACGCAGGGGCAGAAATGCGCCCGGCTCCAATGCGGGCTCGGGATCAGAGCATGAGGATGAGACGCCGGAACAACGACCCGTACGGCGCTGCGATTTTGACCGATTATACAACGACATGAAATCGCTCTTTCGGGCAGAGATTCAGGAGCTGCGGAAAGAGGTGCAGGGCCTCGGCGAGAGAACAGGGGCCCTGGAGGATAAAATGGCGTCCATCTCCGCAACGGTTAAAAAAGTAGAAAAGCGATCCTCCCATCTCCAAACTCAGATCACAGAACTGGCTGAACGCCAAGAGGTCTCTGAGAATCGAGACCGCCGCAGCAATGTTCGCATACGCGGTATTCCCGAAGATATAACTGAGGTAGGGGAATTTATCACCAGGTGGATGGCGACCCTTCTCCCTGATACCCTTGCGGCGGAGCTCATGATGGACAGGTGCCACAGGGCCCTGAGGAGCAAACCGCTGGCGAATGCGCAACCGAGAGACGTTATTGCTCGCCTGCATTATTTTCGCACCCGGCAAGCAATCTTTCTGAAAGCGCGAGGGGAAGAGGCCTGCCAATTTGAGGGAATCTCCCTACAATTATTCCAAGACTTGTCTCCTTTGACGCTTGCACGGCGCCTGAAGCTCCAACCGATCACCCGAATTCTCAGGGACAGAGCTATACGATATCGATGGACCTTCCCGTTTGGCCTACTAGTCATTAAAAATGGGAAGGCCATCTCGATGAAACACCTCGAGGTAGGAGATGAATTCCTACGGAGATTGGGGGTGAAAGTCAGCGAGGCATCGGACCCCGGAGAGACGCAGAACCAGACAACGAATGGCGTCAAGCCGGCACCTCCAGGAAGTCCCGCACAACAAGCGACACGGAGAAAGAATAAATAAAAAAATGCAAGAGGGGAATAAAAAATTCACCCCAGAGTTTGGTTGCCTAAAAGTTGTGGCGAAAAGTTTATGTTTCGTGGGCCCAGAGAATCTCTACAGACTGGTATAAAAAAGCAGGCGGACCCCTATAGTGCCGCTACACCACCTATCTGCTGTGGGATAAGAACATTATACCCCAGGGTTCCCGGCTAAATTGCAGAAACACCCGACTTACCTGAAATTCCGGCGACGCTGGGCAGACCGCAACCCGGAAGGAGCCCGTGACACGCATCCCAGGAAGATGGAGGCGCCTCGACTTTTGGCGGGCTGAAAATCCCATCGCCGGATGAAGAAGGGCCCAGCGCGGGAAGACGTCCGCCTCCGTGGACATCCGGCAGCTGAGTGACAGGAACCGGATAGATGTCACCGGATATGGCCACGTGGCCATCTTGGTCGGGGCACGCTACAGCCGAGAACGGAAGTACATCATCGGAGAGCGCCGGAAGCACGCACAGACCGGAGAGCCGGAAGAGAGCTCCCTCAGCGCAGAAGAGGACTCAAGCAGACATCTACTACCTTCGGACAAATAAAGGGGTCACACCACGGGGCACAGGAGAGTAAGGGAACGTGGAACACGAAAGAGGGATAGGCCCCGAGGGTACTACACAAAGGCTTTACATAGCGGGCTCACTCCGGTAGGCGGAAAGACTACACATAGCACCCGGTCAGACCACGGAATAGGAAGAGCAGGCCCACATACCGAAGGGAAATAGGGAAGAGGATACGGAGCCCTAACAGCAGCAAGCTCCATAACAGAGGACACGGGAGACACTGCAGGCCATGAGGGACCCCTGGGGGATCACGCGCTCCTACAACACGCTTTACAGCTAAGGAAGAGGTAGGGGGCCAAGTGCTGCTCACGCAGAGGGGTAAACAGCAATCAATTTGAAGGGCAGTGAGAGGGAGATATGGGTCTTAGCCTACATGCAAAAGAGACAGCTGAATCGGTTGTTCCCACGAACTATGAGATGATCCACGGTCAAACTGGCTGTAACTGTTTATTAAAAGTTGTTGATTGGGGCGGGGGAGGGGGTAGTTGCCCACTCGCCATCGTCATGAGTCTCCTCATGGGTACTTGGGGGACAGCCCCCAAGGGATCCATGCAAGCCCCCGCTGGGCCGGCGGAAACGGGCCAGGCACACCTCGACGTAATCAGAGGTGAGCTCACCCGAGCCGGACCCCCAGAAGGGGCAGTTCCGGTGTCCCGGGGGACTCAGTCCCCTGGATTCACCGAAAGTTATACCTGTTTATATGTTGTTTCCCCTATGTTCCCGTTGTGTGTATCCATTTGTTTCCCCCATGCACAGACGAGCAGAGAACAAGGCATTACACAGTTCCAGGAGCCGAAGAGAACCTCAACTCGCAAACACGGCTGCATCGCAGGACTTCACCCCGATAACACCAATGGGTAGAGATTTTACCATAATATCACAAAACGTGAAAGGATTTAATAGCCCCCTGAAAAGAAGGTTAGTTGTGACCGACTATAGAAGACATGACCCCGACATAATCTCACTTCAGGAGACCCATTTCTCGAGATCTAGTTCCCCAAAATTTCTGGATGGCAGATATAGAACGTGGGTCTCAGCGACAGATAATAAAAAGAAGAGAGGGGTAGCAATCTTACTGCATAACCGCCTTGCGTTTGACATTACGCTCACGAAAAAAGATAAGAATGGGCGATTTCTAATACTGGTGGGTGTTGTCAGAGGGCAACCTATTACAATAGCTAATATTTACGCACCCAACGAGGGGGCAGACACCTTCTTTACTAGATTTTTCGCGACCCTTCATAAAGTAGCGCAAGGCGGCATAGTGCTAGGCGGAGATTTCAACCTCACGCTGGATCCCAAGGCCGACAGGTGCACACCTAGCGGGACGAAACACGCACAAAGTAGAGCAGCGTGGACCCAGGGCCTCAAGGCAAAAAGACTAGTGGACATCTGCGCGAGCAGCACCCGGGAGAAAAAGAATTTACATTTTACTCACACCCACACGACAGATACAGCAGGATAGACTACCTCTTTGTATCCAATAGAATGGTTTCGCAGATCTCCCACACGGGTATCCATGATATTTCATGGTCAGATCACGCACCGGTAGAGCTGCGGTGCACAGACTTCAGACTAGACAGGCCAGGAGCGATGTGGAAACTCAATGAGTTACTACTGAAAATCCCCGAAATTGAAACAGCAGTAGGGGATAAAATCAGGGTCTACTTTGAGGAGAATGTCGGTAGCGTGGCATCTCAATCCACCCTATGGGAGGCCCATAAGGCGACTCTACGCGGAGAGCTCATAGGGATAGCGAGTAGGCGGAAAAAAGCAAGGGAACATAAGATTAAGATTCTCCAATCGGAATTAGCAGCCCTATCCGCTCTACACAAAACTAACAAACAAGCGCAGACCCTTCAGGCCTGGCGTGACACTAAAACAAAACTAAATTTACTAATGTCCTCTCGAGTTGAGAAAGAGTTGACCTGGTCCAGGCGACAATTCTATGAAAAAGCGAACAAGCCAGATACCCCACTTGCCAATAAACTAAAAAACAGTAACCGTAACTTTCACATTCAGGCAATTCGAACCAAAAATGGTGACCTCACTTCTGATCCCAAACAAATAGTAGACGAATTCAAAAAATATTATGAGACCCTCTATGATGGGGCTAAGGTCTCCCATTGCGAGAACACTCATAGGCAGCTGAAGACATTTCTAAAAGAAGCAAACCTACCCAGACTGGGCAGATTGGAAAGGGAAGCATTACAGACAGATTTCTCAGGTGAGGAAATATCAAAGGTAATAAAAGCACTGTAGCCATCCAAAGCCCCAGGCCCGGATGGCTTCTCTAATCTCTATTACAAAAAATTCAGAAAAATTCTAGTACCTCACCTGGTCCGACTATTTAACTCATTCTTAGATGGTGCCCCTATACCCAGCCAGATGCTCCAAGCGTCTATATCAGTGATCCCCAAACCTGGGAAGGACCCAGCTGACTGTAAAAGCTACAGGTACCGTCCGATATCCCTTATCAACTCGGACACCAAATTTTTTTCCAAACTACAGGCTAACGTCTGAATACAGTTATGCCTAAGATGGTCCACCCTGATCAAGTAGTGTTTATATGCGGGAGGCAAGCAGCAGACAATACTAGACGGATCATAGACCTAATTGATTTGGCACATAGAAAACATATCCCGTCTATGGCATTGAGTCTGGATGCTGAAAAGGCCTTTGACCGTATCGATTGGCCCTACCTTAAAGAGACGCTGGGAGAGTTTGGCATAGGAGGGAGAATGTTGGGCGCCATTCTGGCTCTTTATCGGGAACCGAAGGCGAAGGTCAGACAACAGGGCTTCCCGTCGGGAGATTTCCCAATAAGGAGTGGCACCAGACAGGGATGCCCCCTGTCCCCACTTATTTTTGCATTATGTATAGAACCCCTGGCGGCACATATCCGCAACTGCCCCGACATAGCAGGTATACAGATTAAAGATCAGTCACACAAAGTGGCCCTGTATGCAGACGACATTATATTAATGTTATCAAAACCCCTTACCTCCCTGCCAAATGTTTTCAGCCTGCTAGATGAATTTAATAAGATCTTGGGTTTCAAGATTAATCAAACAAAATCAGAAGCTTTAAAAATAAACCTGCCAAAGGTCACTGAAAAACTAATTGAGTTGAATTTTAACTTCAAATGGCAAGTCTCCTCCATTAAATACTTAGGGATTAATATAACCAAAGACTATAGTGCCCTATACAAAGCCAATTACCCCAGACTGATTAGGACTCTGAGGGAGGATCTGCGGATCTGGGCAGGCCACACAATTTCATGGATCGGCAGGATCCAGTGCCTTAAGATTAATCTCCTCCCTAGAATCTTGTATCTTTTCCAGACCCTTCCGATACAAGTGGTCAGAGATGACATCCTCCGCTTACAGTCCTCCATGGTGAAATTCGTCTGGGGTCATAAAAAGCCACGCATAAAATCTAACATCCTAACTAGGCCAACAGTTAGAGGAGGACTAGGGGTACCTTGCTTGATATCGTACTTCAAAGTGGCACAATTAACCCAAATTATCCAGTGGCACATGCACCCTAGCCTGCGGCGATGGGTAGAACTAGAAACAACGTGCTGTGACCCAGTAGATCTACAAGATCTAATCTGGCTACCAAAAAAGGTATACAAGACCTTGAGTGAGCCGCTGGCCGCAGTGAATAGATCGTTAACAACCTGGGAGAACACCAGACACAAGTGTGCCCTGACAACCCAGCACACACTTATGACCCCGGTTCTGGGGAACCCTGATTTCGCTCCGGGTCTGGTGAGCAAGAACCTAGCGGTCTGGAAAGCAAAAGGCCTTACAAGGCTACTGCACCTGGAGGGATGCCAATCGATCAAAACATTTGAACAAATCCAATCAGAAACAGAGATGCCTAACTCTGAATTTTTTAGATACCTCCAGGTGAGAGCATTTTACACAAAAATTCCTAAACGCCCCCGGCGAACAAATTTTGAGCAGCTGTATTCCAGAGGCATGGACACCACGGGACTCACGTCTAGGATTTACGGAGAGGTGGTCTGTCCGGGAAAGGACGATGACACTAAACTTAATTACAGAATCAAATGGGAAACGGACTTAGGGGAGACATTGGAGGACGAGGACTAGTCCACAATAGTACTGGCAGCAGCGAAGAGCTCTATATGCACCACCTTGAAGGAGAATGCATATAAAGTCCTAATGAGGTGGTACCTCACCCCAACACGATTAGCAAAGTTTGTCAAAGATTACCCCCCATTGTGCCCCAAACAATGTGGGGAACAGGCAGACTTACTTCACATGCTGTGGGGTTGCCCCAAAGTGGCTCCTTTATGGGAGGAAATCCAAGATTGACTACAGAGTATTCTCGGGCAGCCGGTCCCCCTGGACCCCTGGTTGTTCCTGCTGGGCAGGCGCACCCGGGGGTTAGGCAGACCGGCACAAAAATTGATTGCACATTTTGCAACAGCCATGCGGTGCGAACTCGCAGCATTGTGGAAGCTACCAGATTTACCCACAATGACGAAAATTCGGAACAGAATTTGGTACATATGCCGGATGGAACAGTTGACAAGTCTGGTCAACGACACCGGCACAAATTTCCTTAAAGTCTGGGCCCAATGGCTAGCCCACTCAGACATTCCCGGGGTGAGCACCACCACCATCATGCCCTAATATACCGAGATGCATTCTCCTGCGATGTGACAGTACCGACAAAACGCAGACGGGGTACAGGTAGGGATGACGGGAATTTGGGTTGGCGCCCTTAAGAGCAGACCTGCACTGAATAGGCGAGGCAAGAGTAGAAATTGGGAACACCCGAAAGGCTCTGTGCTCTCCCCCCCCACCTTTTTTTCCCCCCTCTGTGTCTGTGTAGTTTGTCAGGTCTGTGAGTTGGTTTGCCCTGTAAGTCTTTGTCTAGGTGGAGGAAGAAGGAAAAACAAAAAGGGGTTTGGTTACATTAAAAGAAGACAGTGGGTTGTTGGAAAATGTATGCGCTGTACTGTAACCTAATAAAAACCTTTTTGTGGAAAAAAAAACCCCAGGCTGCAGACACATGCAGCCTGTCTGAACCAGTGAGATGTTGAAATGCTGAGGGAGAACTACTGCTAAGGTCTGTCTTCAATATGCTATTTTGGATGTACTATTACACTGGAATCTGAACAGCCCTTGTTGGGGAAAGGGCCAAGCCCTGCTCAGGACTTATTTTCTGTTTGTTCTATATGCTGAAAAGAAGCTGTTTTGTTTATGTGTGCAATTTTTTTAAGGCGCAATAAATAAGCTTATTCAAGAAACCCACATGTGGTTGCATGTACCCTACAACAGGTTGCCGAACAGAATGCACTCTGATCAGGGTCGCAACTTGAGAGCAGACTTATAAAGGAACTACTGAAGCTACTCAAGATTGAGAAATCTCATACTACACCTTACCAAACTGAAGGAGATGCATTGCCTGAACGGTTCAATAGGACTCTGCTTGAAGGACTCCGAAAAAATGAGTTGGAGCAAACATGTAGAACATCTGGTATATGCTTACAACTGCACTCGACATGAGTCCACTGGTTTCTCTCCTTAGTTTATGATGTTCGGTAGAGAAGTTAGATTGACCGTTGATATTCGGTTGGGAGTATCCACCAATGGAGTGCCAAATGTCACAGTCATGTTCTAAGCCTGCTGTACCCATGCTTGGCCACTAGGGTTGCTGCCGCTCTCTCAATGTTTTGTTCTAACCTGCAGTGCCTATATTTGTCCACCGGGGTTGCTGCTGCTCTGCTAGCTCTAGGAACATTTCAGGCCCTGAACCCGACACCTCTGCACCTGTGCTCCACCTCTCAGCCTGCCTATATAAACTTCCCCTTCCTGTCTCTCAGTGCCTGTTTATACTGGTTCCCCAGCTCCTGCTTGGTTCCTGTGTTTGCTGCTGCTATTGCTACTGACTTGTTCCTGTCTCCTCGTTGTTGACCTCTGGTTTTGACCCCGACTACGCTATCTGTCGCCTGCCTCTGACCTCTCTCTGCTTGTGACCCCGACTACGCTATCTGCTGCCTGCCTCTGACCACTGCTTGTGACCCCTACACAGCGCTCCCTGCTGTTCCCGCCACTGGGATCCACTCCAGCCACTGCCGCAGAAGCTGAAAAACGTGAATTATGTGCAGATCTAATCGCCGCATCTGTTCAAAACACTGTGCCTGTGCAAACCGCGCCCTGTGTACCCCTTCCGGAAAACTTTGGGAGGAAAAAACAATAATTCCGGGATTTCTTTTATCAATGCAGACTTCTGTTTAAGCTTCAGCCCACAATCTATAATACCAATGAAGCCAAGGTTGGAGGTTGGACTGATCATAACCCTTGCTTGGGTCTCCCCTATGTTAGAACAGGATAGCCCACTACTAAGGGATCTGGAGGGATTTCACGAAGCCATGAGTCTGATTTTTGATGACCCAAACCGTGGTTCCACCAGAGTCAACTCTGAACAAGGAAGATGCTCAGCAGCTGAGTATGCCACTGAATTCCGCATGTGGGTTACCGATACTGAGTGGAATGAGGCCTCGCAGAGATATAATTTTCGTCAGGGTCTCTCTGAGCAAATTAAAGACGAACTAACCCAGGTGGTGCCTTCAGAGAGATTTGAGGAATTTGTCTGTTTATGCATCCAAATTGATCGCAGGCTTATGGAAAGACGATTGGAGAGACAGGGGTTCATGGAGCTCCAGTTGAAATCATATCTGATAGAGGGGTGCAATTCACTTCTAGATTTTGGAGAACTTTCTGTTCTTCTCCAGGAATCCGGTTAAATTTATCATCAGGCTATCATCCACAATTGAATGGCCAGACTCAAAGGACAAACCAGACTTTGGAACAATACTTACAATGTTTTATTTGCCACCTCTAGGATGACTGGATTGACTTTCTACCTCTAGCTGAATTTTTGTACAACAATTCACATAATTCTTCGACACAAGAGTCCATTCTTCTCAAACTCTGGATTTCTTCCTACCTTTATTCCTCGTTTTCCTTCTTCGGGTCCAATTCTGACAGTTACGGAGAAACTTGAGATTCTGCGAGACGTCCAGGAGGCCCTCAAAGAAACACTTTGTGAGGCTCAAGCACGGTACAAAAGAGCAACAGACCAACACCACAGACCCTCCCCAGAGGTTCACGTAGGGGATAAAGTCTGGCTTTCAACAAGAAATTTACGATTGAAAGTTCCAACCATTAAATTGGGACGAAAATACATTGGGCAACTCCGAATTTCTGCATTGATAAATCCAGTGTCCTTTAGACTAGAACTTCCAGAGGCAATTAAAATACACCCGTTTTTTCACATCTCTCTGCTGAAACCATTCCGAGAGAATCCATTATCTGGACGAAGTCTTCCTCCCCCTGATCCTGTCTTAGTGGATAAAGAAGAGGAATTCATTGTGGAGAGAATTTTGGTCTCCAGATTACACCGAGGGAGACTACAGTACCTTTTCCACTGGGGGCTATGGACCAGAGGAGAGGTCCTGGGAACTCAAAGATTTTGTACATGCTCCACGACTAGTCAGAGCCTTCCACCTTATATATATAGAGGCATGATGAAGCCACTATACAAATGAATGGGTGAAGGATGGGTATCGGGGCACGGTGGCTTAACCCCTTAATTACCTTTGCGGTTATTAACTGATAAGGTGATTGAGGGGTTAATTGATATCAGAATGTATTTGCAATGTATTTTTTTGGCAACGGAGGAGAGAAGGCCTTGCTGCTGAAGGGGCTTCATATTGATGAGGTAAGTAGAACTGTATTTATTTTATTATTCTAGTTAATTTGTTTAATAATGGACAAAAAAGCTATTATCCATATCTGGATAATAGTTATTTTGCACATTACTGTACTGTATTTGTTGGGGGGGAGGGTAGTATTTATTTAAATGTATAGGACAAGTTTATTTTGTTACTTACAGGGTTGGTTCCTTAGGTCTGCAGGGACCTCTGGAGACCACCTGAGGACTCCCTGGACACCCACAGGTACCAGGCTGTGGACCCACGGGGACACCTGCAGGGAAGAACTGGGGGTCCCACATCTGTGGGGGCCCTGAGGACCCATAGGGACCACCCAAAAGCCCCCAAACCATCAGTTTACTTGTCATTCTGCATTTATTTATAAATATAATGACACATGGAACAAGGACTATGGAAAGACAATAGAGGATGACAAAAGGATGACAGGTCCTCAAAAATGTTGCAACTCCCAATCTGTGTTCATATCAGATGGTATCAGTGACCCCATCTTAAAAATCCAGTACATGTCTCGTTTGTTTAGCAAGTTCAATCTGTCGCCCCTACAAATAGGTATTGGGACATGTTCTTACCTGAGAAACTAAAGTTGCTCAGTCCTCCTCTAGGGCATTGTGTGAAATGTCTGGATACTGGGTGTGTAATATCTCCTCTTTAAATGGATCGGACATGTTCCATTATTCTTTGTTTGAGGCGTTCTATCGTTCACCCCACATATCCCTTGTCACAACGCATTTCAAATAATACACTACATAATTGGTGTTGCAGTTTATAAATGTTTTTATTGTTTAACCTGTACCCATCATTTTGTCATTGAAACATCTGTATATTAGTACATGGCTTTATAAATCTCTTGTATACAGTAGTTAAAAGAATTTGTACATAACACTAATTTAGAATGGTATGGGCTTCTTTCTAAAATATGTGCAAAAAATACTGCATGTCAATGTGTACCAGGCCCAATTTTGGTTACATTCACAACATAATCTGAAACTTGCAATACTAGAGAATATCATAGAGAATAATAACTGACTAGATTATCTTAGTTACTTTATCTACATAAATATTTCACAAATTTGAATATCCATTTGTACGCCTTTATGTAATGGTGCATAGTGCACTTCTTACATAATAATTGCAAAACAAAGAATGTAATAAATAGTATGTTTAGACACTGATGCCTATAGCATAGTGCTGCTTGGAGCATGGCTGTCACTCTGCTCTGCCTTTTATTAATCACTAGGCATTTTGCCTGAGTATTTTAATGATGAGAATGTGGTGATAGATGTGTTTGTGATATCTACCAATTAGCAATGTCTGGAACACAAAGCTAGTGGCATACTAACTGAAATAACAATAGGTTTTAAGCAAGATGACATTCAAAAATGTTTAAGTAATGCAATATTATTCCAATTTACCAACACAAATTTAAAGATCTTTTTTTTAAAGTTCTCTGACTGTCAATTGCAGGCAATAAAGATGTTAATCCAATTAATTGTTTACAAATCCCAAGCAGGAGTGGAGTTAAATTTGCCCACAGTTTCATGCTGCAGGCTGACTACCAATTGAACTTCCATAGATGTATTGTGACAAAATAGTAGGAGAGTATAGCAGACTTAAGTGAGGGCAGTCACTCATAATTAGGAACTCCATTTTTAATTGTTTATATTTTTGTCAAATAAATGTTTATTTACTACACTATTCTGGTGAATAAATAAAAAAAAGCTGTTTATCAAAGTTAATAGTAAAATTATTGTGGCTATTACTTATCATCTGAGATCTGACTCCAAAAGACTGTTCATGGTCCCAAGGTTCAGCAAAGTATCCGGCCGCTCGTCCTTCTCTTACCGTGCACCGCAAAATTGGAACAATCTACCGGATACTCTAACAGCCACCACAAGTCTAAGTTCTTTCAAAATTAAAACTCTCACATTTTAATCTGGTCTGTAACTGTTAAATATGCCTATAATATACATTATCTATAACTGTGCATGCAATGTCTTGTATATAATGTATACTCTGTTCACTTGTGTAACTATGTATTTGTAACCATTTATTATTTGTCATATCTCTATGCCCAGGACAAACTTGAAAACGAGAGGTAACTCTCAATGTATGACTTCCTGGTAAAACATTTTATAAATAAAAAATGAAAACGTTACTGAGTCATGGTACAATGAAAATCATGACTGGGACAATACCAGGTTGCACTCTATTTAAAAAGGACGAGCTGCCCTTTATGCGAAGAACGACATACGGTAAAGATACTGTAGAAAAGATGGAGTCGCTTTGATTAAACCTAGAACCCAATGACAAGGTTGTTATTTGTACTGGGTGATCTAGAGACCTCTAGAATTAGATAGGGTTCTACTAATAATAAGAATAGCATGTTCTTGTACAGTGCTGCAGTTGTACGCAGCGCTTTACAGAGACATTTTGCAGGCATTTTACAATCTATGTTTTTGATGCCTGAGGCACAGGGAAATAAAGTGACTTGCCCCAGGTCACAAGGAGCTGACACCGGAAATTGAACCAGGTTCCCCTGGTTCAAACTCTCAGTGCCAGTCAGTGTCATTACTCACTGAGCCACTCCTTCTCCTGATTTCCTATTACTAGAGGATATTCCTTTTATTGACAATGAAAGGAGTGGTAATCAATATGGGAGACTTCAGTCTGCCAGATGTGAACTCTGTTGCAGGTTCAGCCAGAAGCAGGAACAATCCTGTATTCTTTTAATGTGGCATCTCTCAAGCGATTGGTGAGGGAGTCTACTCGACAGAAAGTAATACTAGAGAATACTTATAAATGAGGACATGGTATCAGTTTGAATTTGTGGTAAGAGCATAGGTTACAGTAGTTATTAGTCAGTGTATTTTAGTATAACTATGCAAGAAACTAGATTACCAAGGGAGGTAAGTGTCAGGAATCGGCGTTCCCCTCGCTTCCCACACAGAGCACTTCCTCCCCGCAGGGAGCCCCTGGACACACAAAACAATCCTGCCTTACCGGCCTCCGTGGCTCCTCGCCCCTGCCGCCGTCGCGGGATCACTCCCCTCGGCGATTCCTCTGCTCAGCGCCGTGTGCGCCCACGCCCTCCTGCACACACACCTGCACGCACACCTGCACGCACACCTGCACCATCCACTGGCTCGGTTCACACGCGTACACGAGTTACGGAGCATGCTCAGTCTGCACACTCTTATTCCCGTCCCCCGGACCTCAGGCTCCGCCCCCGCATACTGCACGGGTATACTCAGGTTACTAACAAGACTCACCTGGCCTGTTATGCCTGCACCAATCTGCAGTGTCTCCCTGTAGCTCTTCCTGTCCCGCCTCCGTTCCTGATTGGACCTTCCTGCTTTATCTAGCTCCTCTCTGCTCTCAGTCTTTGCTCGACATAGTCTCTGTATGGAAGTACTTCTGGATTCTCTCCGTGTTTTCACAGGTTCTGACGCGGCTTGTACGACTACCCCCTCTGGCTCTTGATCTCGGCACTCCTTGGACAACGCACACTCTGGTAACCCCTTGAACACGGATTGGACAACGACCTATCTCCACTCTCCACTCCCTGACGTCGGCGAGGCATCCTTCACTCTATCTCTACAACCGGTACCGGCAAGTATTGTCTACCTTACTACAACTGGCCTGGCAGCGCTTCATACCACACTCCGGACACGCTCCCTTTGCTGCGGGTGCGTGTATTACCACTTCCCCCTTCAGCTCAGGGGATGGGTCTGGTCTGCGGGCAGCACCGGCGTAACATTATGTCGAGCCCACAAGACACAGACCAGACCGAACTTCAACAGTTTCTCTCCAATCTGCTTCAGCACAACCAGGCCATGGCGGATCAAATTGTGACACTTGCACGCCAGGTCGCAGTACTTTCAGACAGGGTACCGACCGCGACCCCGCCAGGTGTAAGCCCCCACTCCGCAAGCGCAGTTAGCAGCTCAGATGTAAGGATTCCTCCCCCAAGCCTTATGCAGGTGAACCGCAAGATTGTAGGGGTTTCCTAAACCAGTGTGAGGTGTAGCCCCCCATCTCTACAATACTGATCGCAAGAAGGTAGCCTACATTTATAACCTCCTCACTGGCAGCGCCCTGGCTTGGGCTTCCCCGGATTGGGAGCGACATTCTGACCTTACCCAAGTTTACCCGGCATTTAAAGCTGAGTTTCAACAAGTATTCGATTCTCCCGCTCGTCGGGAGATGGCATCTGTTTCTCTCCTCCAGATCACTCAGGGACGGCGAATGGTGACGCAGTATGCTGTGGAATTCCGGACTCTAGCAGCCGAGACTAACTGGGGACAAGAGGCTCTCATCTCCGTGTTCTGGCAAGGCCTGGCAGATCCCATCAAGGATGAACTCTCTCGCCAATCCAGGCCGGATCAATTGGAGGTCCTCATTGATTTGGCTGTCTGAGTGGATCAACGTATCCAGGTACGCCGCTCACAGTGTCAGCGCACTCGCGTCCATAACTTTCAAGTTCCGTTCTCCAGTACGCCCAGCAACACTCCTGCTCCCCCAAGTGCTACCATACCTCTTCGTCCTGCACTGGAGTTGCCAGAGCCAATGCAATTGGGTGTACAACGCATCCGCACACCGATACGGCAGTTCCGCCATGCCGGGGGATTGTGTTTCTACTGCGGATCCATGGAACATCTGGTTCGGGAGTGTCCACTGCGTCCGGGAAACGGGAACACCCAGTGAGTACAGAGGGGCTCTCTCTGGGTGTAATGTCTCCACGTCCCCTTTCTAAAGGTGAACTCCCTAAGAAACTTACATTTCCTGTCTCCATTTCAGGCGATAAGTTCAAGACTTCTACCGCCGCTTTCATTGACCCAGGAGCTGGAGGAAACTTCGTGGATCTTGAATTTGCCAGGTTAAACCGCATACCACTCGTGAGAAAGAAGGTTCCCATTGCACTCGTCGGTATCGATGGACGTCCTCTTACCCCGGCCCACATCTCCTTAGAGACGGCTCCCTTGCTTCTGTCCTCACATCTGCACAAGGAGATCTTAGTTCTCGATGCCATTCACGCTCCTGGGATACCCATCACCCTTGGTCTTCCTTGGCTACAGCTTAACAATCCTCTCATTGACTGGACTTCCTCTGCTCCCATTTCCTGGAGGCCGAGGTCAGGCGAGACTCATCAACTGCTAGCCAATACCTCTGTTCCTGAAGTTATTCTATCTTCCGTTTACCATCAATTCCGGGACATTTTCAATAAGGTACAGTCAGACCTCTTGCCGCCACACAGCACTTACGATTGTCCGATCGATCTAGTTCCAGGTTACTCCCTACCCAAGTCCAAGACCTACCCCTTGTCGATACCAGAATCTTACGCTATGGATGAATATATCCAGGAGAATCTCAAGAAAGGCTTTATTCGTCACTCCAATTCCCCAGCAGGGGCTGGGTTTTTCTTCGTCTAGAAAAAGGACGGGTCGTTGAGGCCTTGCATCGACTACAGGGGTTTAAACCACATCACTATTAAAAATCGTTACCCCCTTCCCCTTATTACCGAACTGTTCGATAAATTACAGGGGGCCAAGATTTTTTCTAAGTTGGATCTACGTGGTGCCTATAACCTGGTGCGCATCAGGAAGGGGGATGAATGGAAGACGGCCTTCAACACGCGTAGTGGACACTACGAATATCTGGTAATGCCTTTCGGCTTATGTAATGCTCCCGCTATCTTCCAGGATTTCATCAACGACGTCTTTCGTAAGGTACTCAATATTTTTGTTATTGTATACTTGGATGATATTCTGATTTTTTCCAAAGATCTCCAGGACCATATACGCCACACCTCCTACGTCCTTTCCCGTCTCCGTGAACACCATTTGTACGCCAAACTGGAGAAGTGCACCTTTCATCAGACCTCTACTCCGTTCCTGGGGTATATCATTTCCGATGAGGGGTTTATGATGGACTCCGGTAAACTTCAAGCAGTCACTGAATGGCCAAGACCTAATTCTCTCAAGGCCATACAACGTTTTTTAGGGCTCGCTAATTACTATCGTAAGTTTATACGGAGTTTTTCCACCATTGTGGCACCCCTCACTGCACTCACCAAAAACGGAGCTGATCCTTCTGCTTGGTCATCCGAGGCCATCTTCGCCTTTGAGACACTCAAGGAAGCCTTTATATCCGCACCTATTCTCCGTCATCCCAACATTGAACTTCCCTTCGTCCTGGAGGTCGACGCTTCTGATTGCGGCGCTGGTGCCATTCTTTCCCAGAGACCCACACCCCAAGATAAGTTACATCCCTGTGCATATTTTTCCAAGAAATTCTCGTCTGCCGAGAGGAACTATGACGTGGGTAACAGGGAACTTCTGGCCGTGAAGATGGCTCTTCAAGAGTGGAGACACCTGCTGGAGGGGTCAAAAGAGCCGTTTACTATTCTCACGGACCACAAGAACCTTCTTTACATAGAGAACGCTCGACGCCTTGGTCCACGACAGGCTCGTTGGCTCTTTTTTTTTCTCGATTCGATTTTCACCTGTCCTATATCCCCGGGACCAAGAACGTAAAGGCAGACGCACTCTCCCGAATACATTCTTCTGAAGAGAGGCCAGAGGAATCTTTGGAGACTATCCTTCCACATGAGAGGATTCTCGCCACGTCTACTTTCAAGAATCTTGACAAGATTTTGCACTCCCAGAGACGCATTCCCAAGGACTTGGTCGTTCCCGACAAACTCTTTGTACCATCCAAATTTGTTCCAGAGGTCCTGTCTTGGGGTCACTCCTCTAAATCTGTAGGTCATCCAGGTTTTAAGAAGACTACTGATCTCATTCGTCAGAATTTCTGGTGGCCAAGGATGTCTCAAGAAATTCTGGAGTTTACCCGCGCATGCCCCACGTGCGCTCAAAGCAAGACTCTCCGTCAAAAGCCTCAGGGTTTTCTGTTACCCCTTCCCGAACCGCCCATGGTCCCACATTTCTATGGATTTCATCGTGGAGTTGCCCAGGTCCAGAGGAATGAACACTATCTTGGTGGTCGTGGACAGGTTCTCGAAGATGTCCCATTTAATTCCACTTAAAGGATTACCCACCTCCCCCGCCCTTGCTGATATCTTTACAGAGCAGATTTTCCGGATTCATGGGATCCCTTCGTCCATTGTTTCTGACAGAGGTTCTCAGTTCGTATCCAAATTTTGGAGAGCTTTCACGAAGAGATTGGGCATCTCTTCTTCCTTCTCTTCCGCCTATCATCCTCAGTCCAATGGACAAACAGAGAGAATCAATCAATCCCTGGAGAAGTACCTGAGATGTTTTATATCCGATTTCTAGGATGATTGGGCTCAACTCCTCTCTTGGGCAGAGTATGCCGTCAATTCTGCAAAAAATGAGTCCACCCGGGAGTCGCCCTTCTTTATAAATTATGGGTGCCACCCTCCCTGTCTTTCCATCCCCAACATTCCTTCTGGAGTACCAGCCGTAGATGAACGCATTTCTTCCCTCCAAACCGCATGGTCCAGGATTCAGTCTACCCTTCTCAACTCCTCCCGCAGATCGAAACTACAGGCCGATCGTCGTCGTCGTTCGGCGCCCAGTTACAAACCAGGGGATTTGGTATGGCTATCCTCTAGGAATATCCACCTCAAGGTACCATCTCCTAAACTGGCACCTAAGTTCCTGGGACCCTTCCCTATTCGTGAACAAATAAACCCCGTGGCATTCCGGCTCCAACTACCACCCAGTATGAAGATTCCCAATGTCTTTCATGTGTCCCTCTTAAAACCATTTATTTCCAGTCACTTCTTTCCAGATCAGACTCGTAAACCGGATCCCATTACTGTACAAAATAACGAGGAATACGAAGTTCACTCTCTTTTGGATTCTCGCCTATCCAGGGGTCAGCTCCAGTTCTTGGTGCAGTGGAAGGGCTTTGGCCCTGAAGAGAGATCCTGGGTACCTTCAAAGGACATTCATGCCCCGGCCCTTCTTAAGTCTTTCAGGAAAAAGTTTCCAGAGAAACCGTTCTTGGACCGTCCTGAGGCCCTCCCCGTAGGGAGCCCCTGGACACACAAAACAATCCTGCCTTACCGGCCTCCGCAGCTCCTCGCCCCTGCCACTGTCGCGGGATCACTCCCCTCGGCGATTCCTCTGCTCAGCGCCGGGCGCGCCCACGCCCTCCTGCACGCACACCTGCACGCACACCTGCACTATCCACTGGCTCGGTTCACACGCGTACACGAGTTACGGAGCACGCTCAGTCTGCACACTCTTATTCCCGTCCCCCGGACCTCAGGCTCCGCCCCGCACACTGCACAGGTATACTCAGGTTACTAACAAGACTCACCTGGCCTGTTATGCCTGCACCAATCTGCAGTGTCTCCCTGTAGCTCTTCCTGTCCCGCCTCCGTTCCTGATTGGACCTTCCTGCTTTATCTAGCTCCTCTCTGCTCTCAGTCTTTGCTCGACATAGTCTCTGTATGGAAGTACTTCTGGATTCTCTCAGTGTTTTCACAGGTTCTGATGCGGCTTGTACGACTACCCCCTCTGGCTCTTGATCTCGGCACTCCTTGGACAACGCACACTCTGGTAACCCCTTGAACACGGCTTGGACAACGACCTATCTCCACTCTCCACTCCCTGACTTCGGCGAGGCATCCTTCACTCTATCTCTACAACCGGTACCGGCAAGTATTGTCTACCTTACTACACCTGGCCTGGCAACGCTTTATACCACACTCCGGACATGCTCCCTTTGCTGCGGGTGCATGTATTACCACTTCCCCCTTCAGCTCAGGGGACGGGTCTGGTCTGCAGGCAGCACCGGCGTAACAGTAAGAGGTAATTCACCTTGTACTCAAGACCCCTCACATGTAAAACATAGCCTTTAATTATATATAATAACATCTTATTACAAAACTACCTAAGGATCAAATAACATAATAGCAGTCTGAGAATACTCAAAGATATTTGTACCATCCAGGTTTAACATATGTATCATGGGGTGCTAAGAAACCAATTTTGACCCGGAATCAGGGGATACAAATGCCCAAGTTACTATAAAGTATTGTACTGTAAATGGGAGTCACTGCTAATATCATTGCTTTTTCTGTGATGGTAAGCGCCGGTACGGCATACCATCACTTTGTTTCGCCACCTACTATTTATCTACTGGCTGCTGGGGTGGTACGATGACTCCACAAAGCCAATCCCTCCCCACCCCTGCCTGTTTCCCTGTCTCCAATATGACTGAGCACTACAGCAGATCCATAAGCACCTAAGCACCCTTATTCCCCCCCACCCCCCAGGTAAAAAATTTAGAGGGAGTGTGTGTGTGTGTGTGTGTGTGTGAGTGTATGTTATTGGGGGAGGGGGGGTTATTATGTGTATTATGTGTTATTGTATTGTGTATTACTAAGCTAAACACTTTTTTGGAGTGATGGCATGTCATCAAAAAGGGAGGGAGGCATGCTACCTGATTGGCTACCTTCCCTCCCTTTTTGATGATGAAAGCATCACATGGTATATCTACCAATCCAATTGGTTGGTATACCATGTGATAGCAGCCATTTTTGGGGGGCTGAAGTGACATCATCTTAAAGGGAGGGAAGCACATACTACCCGATTGGCTGACTTCCCTCTCTTTTTGATGACATCACATTCTTAAACAAAATTGGAAGCTGTCACATGGTACACCAACCATGGGATTGGAGGTGTACCTTCACAGGTCTTATATAAGGCCTGTCCCACCTCATTTGAGCCCAAGAAGACATTGGGGAAAAATGTCCAGCCCCTTTTGGATTATAAAGGAGAGAAGACAGAAGAAAGGAAAAAAGAAAAGAAGGAAAGAACTTACATCTCTTAAATCAACAGATGATCTTGAACTTCTGCGCATGGGTGCCAGAGCAGGATGGGAGGTGAATACAGCAAAGGTAAGAAACACATTGATTGATTGTATTTTATTTGGGGCTTTTTTTAGGTTTCCCATTGACTGTTAATGTGTTTATCTATACCCATTTCTGGGTATAGATAAGCACGATGACAAACAATGCATTTTTTTGCAATTTTTTTCCCTGTTGTAATGTATTGTATTTTTTGTTATGTGTTTTTGTTTTAAATTGCCCATTCATTGCCATTGTGGCAATCTATGCCCATATTGGGGGAATGGTTTATCACTGTGACAATCAATGGGTAGAGGGGGTGAGGGGTAAGGGTAGTTACCCTGGGGAGGGAGGTTAAGCCTCCCAGGTGGGTAGCGTGGGAGGGGGTTAACCCCTTAATTGCTATAGCGGTTACTAACCGCTAAGGTGATTAAGGGGTTAGTGGTTAGTAGTTTTTTTTATATAACTTACATTTTTATTGATTTTCAAGACAGAGTAATAATACAGCATACATCCATTTTTCCATTTAATAACCAACAGAAATCACAAGTTAAATCATATTGTAAAGACATGACATACACTGGCGACACACTTTATTCGAGCTCGGCTAGTCCCACGAATTCGGGTATACCTGGGTGTATTGAGGTTTGTGACTGTTTTCTGCCCGAGTGCATTGAGGTATTTTCCAGGCAGGGATTGAAGCATTTTATTCCCGCTGGCTGCAATACTGCACAGTATATATATATATACTGCATTACAATTCATGAATTTATGCCATCTGGTAGACACGCGAAGCATTGCAGCCTATTAAATCCTAATCATTATCATTTAACAGATCAGCCGCCCGTCAGCCAGGCATGAACCCAGGCTGGGAAGGCAAACGCAACGGGGCTTGTCAGAGGTGAGGAGCGGCGTATTCCAGGTATCTGCCAGGTACATACTGGGTATTTGCTCGAATAAAGTGTGTCGGTGCAGTAAAGTAAAAGAGGGTGGAGGGGGGGTGTCCTTTCCTCCATATGGCATCTCTTTGCTACGATGTCCTAATGTATGAAGGTTTGGTCTGTTCCGGGTGATTTTTGGGGTTTAGAGTATTCAGAGGCTCTGCTTCCTTTGCGGCTCACTCTCTATTCTAATAATGAGTCCAATCTCTCACTCATCAACTCAACTCAAAACTCACTCATCAAACGAGAACGCATTTGTTGTCCTCTCTACCCCTGGAATGTCTGTCTGTGCCAGTCATGGTGTCCAGACTTTTAGAAAATTAACGCCAGTGTCATTAACTAAGTTTGTTAGTTTTTCCATCTGGCACACATACCAAATTCTGTTTAAAATCTTAGGGATCGTTGGAATTTTTTTTTGTTTCCATAATGCTGCGATCTCATACCTCATCGCTGTTGCAAAATGAGCAACCAGCTTATTCTCTTCCCTGGTCAGGCTCGGTGTTGGCCTATTTAATAAAAATAGCCAGTGATCCATTGGAGTTGTGAGGTTAAAAATCTCTACTTTTCTCCCACAGGGGAGCAATCTGAGGACAGGACAACAGCATATGTAAAAGGTCTGCGGTCTCTCCACATTGTCTCGGGCACAATGGGGAGTATCCTGGTACAAATCTAGATAATTTTAGTTGGATGAGATACCATCTCATAATACCTTATATGCGTTCTACTTTAATGTTGTGCAGATCTAATTCTTGGACACTGCTGTGAAGATCTCAACCCAGATTTCTTCTTCTAGCACCTCTCCCAGGTCCGTCTCCCACTGGGTCACATAGCTTAGTTTTTGTGTAGCGTCGGATCATGAACGATCACTTCTCTATACATTTGCGATATGAGTCCCCTTGTGTCTGTTTCTACCAGACAGAGCTTTTCAATTGTAGTCAATGGGGGGCAGGGGTTATGTTTATTGTAGAATGCTCTGATATGGAGGAATCTGAAGAATTCCGAGTTGGGGAGTCTTTGTTGGCTCTAATTTGCTCGAATGATTTAATACTTTGTTGCCCTCAAGGTCTCTAAGTTTATTAAAGCTTTTTTGCATCCAAATTAAGAATTCGCTACTATTCATACCCAGAGCAAAATATGGGTTTTCCCATAGCGGGGTCATCAGGGAGTTCCTGGTGGTCAGAGAGCTTTTGAATTTAGCGGTCTCCCAGATTGATATTGAGTTGTCATTGAGGGTAGCAGTGACTGAGCAGATTTAAGTATTGCTTTTGGGTACCAAATTAGATTGTTGATCTCCAATGAGGAGCATACTTCTCTCTCCAATGCCATACTTCTCTCTCCATCTTTTCAATTTTCCTCTGTTTTTTTAATGCAGTTTAAATAAAGACTCTTATCTTTATGACCTGGCTCTCTGTTGCTGTGCACTAGAACTATATTTTTTGGACAATTCTTGGTTTAGGTGCCATTGGGAAATGTTACATAATTGTGCCGATTTCTAATAGGAAAACAAGCAAGGTATGTGCCAGCCTCCCCCCCCCCCCCCCCCCGAAAGAGTGGATCTCCTCAAAATCTTTCCCTTTACCCATGGTTTTTTTACCCCTCCATATGAATTTGGAGATTACAGACTGAAGTGAGAGGATATCCTTCAGTTTTAGCGGCACCGGTAAGGTTTGGAATAAATATAGTACAGTATACGTGGGAGTAGATTCATTTTGATGCTACATACTGTATTTTCCCGATCCAGAAAATCCTGTAGGTCGACCAGGTACTAATATCCCCTATCAGTGATTGTAGTAGTTTGGGGAAGTTTGACCAATATAGGTTCTTATATTCCTTCGTGATGTGCATCCCCAAGTATTTCATATCTTTGTGTTGAATTTAAAATTAATTGCTAATAATTTTTCTGTCTATTTTGGTAGGTTTATGTTCAGTGCTTCTGATTTCGATTGGTTAATCTTGAAGCCTGAAATTCTATTGAATTTCTCTAATAAGTCGAGCAGTTTGGGTAGGGAGATGAAGGATCTAGACAGTGTTAGAAAAACGTTGTCCGCGTATAGTGCAACTTTATGTAATTGTTTGTTAATACTGTATCTATTCCGTGATGTTAGGATTGTTGCGGATCCGGGCAGCCAGTGGTTCCATGCATAGGGAAAACAGGAGAGGTAACAATAGACACCCCTGCCTTGTGACACTTGATTTTAAATAGACCAGATGGGAAGTCCTGATGGGTTACCTTAGCTGCCGGATTGGAATACAGTGCCATGATTGCATTTAAAATTCTATCTCCGAAACCGAATGCTCCTAGCGTGGCTTGTGAATACAGACAGTCAATCCTGTCAAATGCTTTTGCTGCGTCTAGACAGCACCATAACTTGTATATTTTTTGAATTGGCTATCTCTATCAGATCAATTCTTCTTCTTGTGTTGTCTGCCGCTTGTCTATATTTGATAAACCAAATTGACCTGGGTGTATTAGTCGAGGCAGGATATGACTTCATCTATTGGCCAGTAATTTAGCGTAGATTTTAACATCTGTATTTATTAGGGATATTGGTCTGTAGCTTCTACAATCTAATATGTTTTTCCCTTGTTTGTAGATTAGTGAGATGGACACTTGGAGCATGTGTTCCGGGAATGAAGCCCCCGCTAGCACTGCATTAAACATCCGAGAAGGTATGGGGCTAAGGGTTTGATACATTTCTTGTAGTATAGGTTAGAGAATCCATCTGGGCCTGACGTTTTAGAGGGTTTCAGGTTTTTGATCACCAGCGTTAGCTCTTCTAGGATAAAATCTTTCACGAGTGCTGTTCAACCTTGGTAGGTTAAAGCTCTTCAAGAAATCTTTCATGGTCTTTTTGTGTTACCAGTATGAGCCACCTTCTCTCCGTTATATACAGACGAGACGAGTATTCTAAGGCTTGCCTTAAACTAGCCCGGTTACATGCTGGGTACATGCTGGGTGTAGCCTGGCTAGTTTAAGGCAAGTTTAAGGCATTTCTGCATTGACTAATGACCCATCGGATTAACACAGCTGGGGTCCCTGGCAGTCCCATTCAGTTTGAATGGGACTGCCAGGGACCCCCGCTGTTAATCTGGTGGGCCATTAGTCAATGCAGAAATGCCTTAAACTTGCCTTAAACATGACCCAGCATGTACCCAGCATGTACATGGTCTTTTTGGCGATTGCCACTGGTTTGTGTTAGAATAACCATCGGCACTACAGTAGGTCCTCGTAGAACTGTTTAAATTCCTCTATAATTCATTTTGGGTTGGCAGTGTTAGCCCCTGATTTTAGTCATATTGCCTGGACGTTATAGTTTGTTATATCTATTTCTTAATTTATTCGCTAGCAGGGTATCTGCTTGTTTGCTTTTTTATAAAACTTCCTCTTTGACCAACTTAGTGAATTCTCAGCCTGGGAAGTTAGGCTAGTTTCAATTTGATTCTGGTGTCCTGTACGTCTTTTAAGGTTTCTGGATTTACTTTTTGTTTATGCTTATGGGAGAGCTCTTTAAGTTTGGCCTGTAGGCTGGCTAATTTTAGATTACTCTCTCTTTCTCCTGGCGGCTATATTAATGAGCAACCCTCTTAGTGTAGCTTTATGTGCTTCCCATAGGGTTGTCTGGGACTCCACGCTACTGTAGTTTAATCTAAAGAATTAATCTATTTCTTCACAAATATAATGGGCGATTCCTGGAAATTTCAAGATAGATTAGTTCAGTTTCCAATTTGCTCCAGGTCTGTCAAGGTTAATTTGGGAGCACCTTAGCTCTATACAGAAGGTGCATGATCCGACCACGAAATATCATGTATCCCAGTGTGGGAGATCTTGGAGACCAGTCTGCTCGATATAAAGAAATAATCGATTCTACTATAGCTTGTGTGTGGATGTGAAAAGAAAGTTTAATCTCGATCAAATGGACGCAGTTCCCTCCATATGTCTACTAATTGGTTTTCTCTTAGATACATAAGTAGTGTAGCTGGGTTATTGTATTGTATTGTATGTCTTTATTTATATAGCGCCATTAATGTACATAGCGCTTCACAGAAGAAATACATGTGGTAATCGAATAAATAACAGATAATATAAATAACAGATCATGGGAATAAGTGCTTTAGACATAAACATAACATTAAGGAAGAGGAGTCCCGGCCCGAGGAGCTTACAATCTAATTGGTAGGTAGGGAGAACGTATAGAGACAGTAGGAGGGAGTTCTGGTAAGTGCGTCTGCAAGGGGCCAAGCTTTATGTATCATGTGTTCAGAATATTCACAGTGCTATTCCTATGCTTCTTTAAGCAAGTGTGTCTTAAGGTGGGTCTTAAAGGTGGATAGAGAGGGTGCTAGTCGGGTACTGAGGGGAAGGGCATTCCAGAGGTGTGGGACAGTCAGTGAAAAAGGTGTAAGGCGGGAGAGGGCTTTAGATACAAAGGGGGTAGAAAGAAGACATCCTTGAGCAGAACGCAAGAGTCTGGATGGTGCATAGCGAGAAATTAGGGCTGAGATGTAAGGAGGGGCAGAAGCGTGTAAAGCTTTAAAAGTGAGGAGAAGAATAGAGTGTGAGATGCAGGATTTGATTGGAAACCAGGAGAGGGATTTCAGGAGGGGAGATGCTGAGACAGATCTAGGAAAGAGTAGAGTGATTCTGGCAGCAGCATTTAGGATAGATTGTAAGGGAGACAGGTGAGAGGCAGGAAGGCCGGACAGCAGGAGGTTACAGTAATCAAGACGGGAGAGAATGAGGGCCTGAGTTAGAGTTTTAGCAGTCAAACAACAAAGGAAAGGGCGTATCTTTGTTATATTGCGGAGGAAAAAGCGACAAATTTTAGAAATGTTTTGAATGTGAGGGGCGAATGTGAGAGATGAGTCGAGTGTTACCCCTAGGCAGCGTGCTTGGGCTACTGGGTGAATGATCATAGTTCCAACAGTAATGTGGAAGGAGGTAGTAGGGCCAGGTTTGGGAGGAAGTATGAGGAGCTCTGTTTTAGCCATGTTGAGTTTAAGGCGACGGAGGGCCATCCAGGATGATATAGCAGAGAGACATTCAGAAACTTTGGTCTGTATAGCAGGTGTAAGGTCGGGTGTTGAAAAGTATATTTGTGTGTCGTCAGCATAGAGGTGATATTTAAACCCAAAAGATGTTATTAGGTCACCTACAGAGAGTGTGTACAGAGAAAAGAGAAGAGGTCCCTGATCTGTCCAGTTTTGAGTTCATGGCTATGTTAAAGTCGTCCGATAAGATAATGTATCCTTTTACCACTTAAGTCAACATTTTAAAGAGTGATGTGAAGAAAGAGTGGTCCTGCTCACAGGGGGCGTAGACGGTAGCCATTGTTATATGTTGGCCATTAACTGTTCCCACCAGGATCAGGTATCTCCCCTCCCTATCTTTCTTATCAGTTCTAGTATAAATGGGAATCTGTTGTGTAACAGTATCGCCACTCATATTTTGTTATCATTAGCGGAGGACAGAAAGTATTGTGTAAATTTTTTGTCCATGTATTTGGGGAAACTTGTTTTACTAAAATATGTCTCTTGGAGCATAACAACGTCTGCTTGCTTGCTCTTTTAGTCCACAAACGCTATATGTCTTTTGCCCGGGCCTTTCAGGTCCTTCACATTATGTTAGATTAGTCACTGACATTTGAAACTTTCTGGCCAAATGCTCACATATATAAACCTAACATTTAGCCTGCTCAGGGAGTCTCTCATCCTGTGGCACCATGCATGGGATGTTGTGTTTTCAAAGATGTTCTCAGTGAGACGGATAATAAGGGAAGGACTAGATTTTGGGAGGGGGGAGACAAAAGGGAACTGGATAGATGGACCAGATGTGTTTGATGACATAACTGGCCCATTTTCCCTGGCCCATTTCCCATTTTCCCCAAAAGAAGTGTCCAGCGATCTGAGGGGCCTCGGACTTCAAGAACCCAAGGGTCTTGGTTGCAATCATGGATAAATTCCATGTCACCTCTCATCAGATGCAGGCAAACAGCCGGGGTAGCTCCACCTCCAGCACCCTATATATTTTAAATGACGTCATTTAAAGGGAATGATGCCAGTCAATCAGAATGGCTGTGCTTCATTTGCCTTTAAGATGACGTCACGAAGCCGGCGTCACGTGGTATTTCAGCTAATTAGATCGTGGGAACCAATTCTACAATCTGATTGGCTGAAATACCATGTGACGCCAGCCATCTTGGATTTTGTGACATCATCTTAAAAGGCAAATGAAGCACAGCCATTCTGATTGGCTGGCATCATTTCCTTTAAGTGACGTCATTTAAAAAAAATTAAAGTCGCCACATGTTTTTAACAGCCAATCAGGTGGCTGTTAAACCATTTTGAGGCAAAATGTGACGTCACAAGCCCTATTTAAGGCCGTGATGCCTCATTTGAGCCCAAGAAGCCGACGAGACAACATCGGTTGGGATCTACCATTGGGCTTTTTGGATTGACAGATGAAGATAGAAGATAAAGAAGATCAAGAAATGGTGACAGATGAAGATAGAATAAGGTGATTAAAGAAAGAAAAAAGAAGATTTGGGTTCCTGATCCGGATCATCATGGCGGATGGCATCGGATGCTGTTGGAGGTCTTCAAGGTACGTGAGCTTCCTGTTTCCCCGGGAGTCGGAATGCAAGCGCTACTAATGGTAAGTAATATATTGAATATTTGTAAATCTATTTTTTTACAGGTTTTTTCATTAAATGTGTTTTTTGATTTTTTTTGGGGGGGGGCACATTGACTGATAATATATTAATCTGTACCACTTTATTATGACAATATTTGGGGGGCATTTGTGGCTTTGTATTGCTGCTGTTTTTTGCAGTGTTAGTTTATTATGTTGTTGTAATTGTTTGATATTTTTCTGCTTTATTGAAATAAAATGTAGGCGATTGTTTTACTTTTTTAATGAAGGATGTATTGTATTGGCTAATGCGTTTAATGGTTGTTTCTGATATGTTTTTAGTTTATTTCTTTTGTAGTTTAATGTTTCAATTAATTCATTAATTTTGTTTTAATTGATTGGTTTCATTGGTTATTGTTACTATTAATTTCGAGTTGGTTTAGTAATTAATTGGTTTGATTGGTTACTGTTTTAAATAATTCCAAATTGTTTTAGGAATTAATTGTTTTGATTGGCTAATGGTTTAATTAATTAATTGGTGATGTTGTTATTGCTTGTATTCATTGGATTAGCTGGCTACTGTTTTTATTTAGTGAAGTGTGGTTTTTTGGAGTTTTTTAATGTTTTATTATTGTGTGTCTGGTGCATTAATGTATTGTGATTATGGTGCCCATTGAGTGCTACAGAGGCTTATCATGCCCAGTTTATTATTATTATATGGGTATGATGTACCACTATACTACTCAATGGGTACAGGGTGGGTATAGTCAGTCCAGCGTGGGTGCTTAGGCCTCCCGGGTGGGTAGCGGGGGTGGGTGAAGGTGGTATTAGTGGGTGGGTGAAGGGGGTATTAGCCCTAAGCATGGGTGTCTAGACCTTGCAGGTTGGTAGCGGTTGGGTTAACCCGTTCATTACCTTAGTTGTATTAACCGCTAAGGTAATGAAGGGGTTAAGTCCCCCCTGCAATCCCCACGCAAGGCCTAAACAGCCACTAAGGGCCAAATACCCCCTTCACCCACCCCCGCTAGCCACAATAAGAATGGTACAGGTGGTTAACCCCTTCATTACTTTAGCGGTTAGCCGCTAAGGTAAGGAAGTTGCTGTAAATGCATTTTCCCTGAATCGGATGCATGCCGGGGGGCTCCGGTGCTGGTATTAATGGGTATCAGCTCCGGAGACCCCCGGCATCAATCCTATGCTGGAAAAAGGGCAATTTTTTTCTAAGTTCCCACTTATCGCCGCTCATCGACTCATCTCCCCACCAATGTGCCAAAATGTTGAGGTGTATTGATCTGGGGATATGATCACCTTTTTAGGGCGGTGATAGGCGGCAAATGACGGCGATAGGCAAATCGTGGCTACTAGAAGCACGCAAGTTTATGATCATTCCGTAAATGGTCGATAAGTTGCTTATCACCGTTCAATCAGCGATTTTATTTTGGTTATAAGATTTTGCGGCGATACAGGCCGTTATCGCCCACTTATCGAGGCTTACTGAATATGAGTAGCCGTTTTGGCCGATAAGTGGTCAATAAGTGCCTTATCGACGCTTACTGAATAAGCTCCTTTGTATGGTTATATGTGTTCTACATTGTGGGTGTCTGAATGCGCAGCTAGTGGGTGATCTCTGTTTTCAATGATGAGCACTGAGTATCGTCTAACTTCTGGAAGATGCAAAGCTCTATCCGGCTATATTGTGTAATTTGGCCACTAGTGACCCTGCTACGAGTTGTCTCTCCAATGTACAGCCGCGGCCCCTTTTATTCTCAGACATCTCCGAATTTTTTCGGGGATTTTTTCTGAATGCCACGCACTTCACCGCGTTCATGCCGCATTCATGTTGCATTCATGCCGGCGTCACCCGCGGTTGATGTGTTAATTTATATGTTTATTGATAATGGTTTGGATTTAATTGGTTGCAATTCTTCGCGTATCCGTCAGGTGGCAGATATTCATGAATTGTAATGCGCATGCATTTCAGTAATGTGTCGACTTGCAGGTGTTTAAAAAAATACCACAGTGGTCTATTGTAAATTGACCTTGGTACTGAAGAAGTTACAATAATGTATCAATTTAGGCTTTTCATATTAAAAACTAAATGCGCAGTGTCTGGTGTTCTATTGTCCTGAAAGTTCAGAGATGAGTGCACAACTGCAGTCTGTGTTCCAAAAACCCGACAGAACGTACGCTTATTTAATATGGGCCGCGATTAATGCAACAGATGATAAGCGATTTCCAGCCTCATCAGCTGTCAACTACAGGTGTAGTAGTCCCGCTGTCACCTGTCAACTACGTGTATGATCGAGAATACGGGACTGGCAGTGGCTCGGCGCCAGCTGATTGGCAAAGTCTATGGTGAGTAATGTTGCCGTATTTTATTCTGTTTTTGAAATATCAATATCAATGCACAGTCAAGCGATTCTCCTGTAAGCAATATCATCGGCTGAGCATCTTCTACAGTAGATACTGAACAATTGGTGGAAAACTAGGCGCATGCGCATTGGAACCTTCTTGAAACGCATATGCGTGTCATCACATCGACAGTAGGCGCATGCGCATGTGAACAGGAGACGCCCCCCGAGAAAATTATTGGTGGGACTGACTGTGGGAACTTCTTTAGGGGACTGCCTGACCATTACAGTAAAACTTTTACTTTTGTTTTTCCTCAGAAAAGAAAACGTTGTCATCTCATGTGGAAAACGGCACATGGAGGGATTTCGGTGGATAATATCGCTTTGTGTAACAATGCCTGCACATTGCTGAATCGGATTTAAAAAACTACGTACCGGAGTCAACAGTTTAGTGGCCGTTGCTAGTGATAAGGATAGAATACTGTAACTGAGAGCTTCATAGAAAATCTGAAACAGTATGCTGTTTTTTTCAGACCGTATACAATACTTTTTTATATATATACTGTATAATAAACCCGAAAAATACAAAGAATGCATTTATTCTACATGTATTCCAGTACATATGTGTATTCTACTACCCGTACAGCATGTATTGTTTTAATACTCTTGTGATGTACAGTACTGAGCATGCCTACAGTATACGGTACAGTATGCCTGGACAGTACTATATTGTATGTTCTAGAAACACTGTATTTTGTTACAGTATAAAAGGAGACAATGGAACAATTTAAAACAAATCAACATTTTCTTTTATTGGTGGAGAAATTACAAAAAGTGTACAGCAATTCAAAACATTTACAGGTGTATGGTGTATTGCTAGAAAAAAAAATTTATGTACAGAAAGTCAAAACATTTAAAGCACAACAGTATGGTGTTAGTAAAAAACTTTTCTTTATTAATACAAGTTAAAACACGCAACATCTCCTTTATTAAAGTACAGGAAGTCAAAACGTTTACAGCACAACAGTATGGTGTTACAGTAGTAAAAACATTTCATTATTAATAAAATTTAAAACACGCAACATCTCCTTTATTAAAGTACAGAAAGTCAAAACATTTACAGCACAACAGTATGGTGTTACAGAAGTAATTTTTTTTCTTTATTAATAAAATTTAAAACACGCAACGTCTCCTTTATTAAAGTACCGAAAGTCAAAACATTTACAGTAGGAGTGTGTACAGTACAGTAAGTCAGGCCTGCACAACTCCAGTCCTCGAGGGCCGCAAACAGGCCCGGTTTTCAGGATAAACCGGGCCTGTTTGCAGCCATCGAGGACTGGAGTTGTGCAGGTATTGTGTAAGTAAAAACATTTCTTTATTAATACAAGTTAAAACACGCAACATCTCCTTTATTAAAGTACAGAAAGTCAAAACATTTACAGTAGGATGGCGTACAGTACAGTAAGTCAGGCCTGCACAACTCCAGTCCTCGAGGGCCACAAACAGGCCCGGTTTTCAGGATAAACCAGGCCTGTTTGCGGCCATCGAGGACTGGAGTTGTGCAGGTCTTGTGTAAGTAAAAACATTTCTTTATTAATACAAGTTAAAACACGCAACATCTCCTTTATTAAAGTACAGAAAGTCAAAACATTTACAAAAACATTTACAAAAAATAAACAACATTTGAACAGTCACGCAAATTCGATCCCCACCAGAATGTCCTCCCAGGGCCGATGCCTTGTATGACGCAAAATGCCATTAATGGCGTCTCTCACGATTTTCATTACAGGATCTGTAATTGAAAAATAGCGCAGCAATTCCTCCACTATAGTCCTTCTTACATTTTCAGGAAGCGCCCTTTTTTCGCGATTTCCTTCATAGTTTACATTGTTGGCCCACCCGTAGTACACCAAGTAGGACACGTGGTGCTTGAAAATTAACATGGCATACTTCTGGGGTAAACTAGCACTCATCACCCTATACTTCTCCCTGAGTGGATTGGGCAGCTCGTGCAGGATGATGTCGGGCACTGCATCAATGCAAGCGTATGTGGTTGGATTCTTGGAGCGGGTGTTCTTCTGTGAACAGGTGTGCTTGTGGTGGCGGGCAAGGGTAGGTTGTCTAGGAGGAGGCTTTCCTGCTGTCTTGGTAGCCTTGTTGTCTCCTGGCGTGGTCTTGACGGGGTTGTCATCCTCGTCAATGGCATACATGTACACATATTCTTCTGGTGGAGGGGGTGCGCTAGGTGATGGAAGGCGGTTGAAGGTCCCATTCATCCCATCCATGCCACCCTCCTGCTCCGGCATCGGAGATACAGGGGCATGAACTCCGAGCTAATTATGTATCCCCGCTATGTCAGTCTCTATCTTCTCTATCCGTTGATCCATCTTCTCCATCCGTTGATCCATCTTCTCCATCCGTTGATCCATCTTCTCCATCCGTTGATCCATATTTAGCATTGTCTCTAAAAGAAGATCAATCTTTACCAGCATAGTAGAGTTCCCGGGGATATCGACACTTAACCCATTCAGCATGCGGTCTAATGAGCTGGATCTTGTGCATGGGGTGCTGTGGACATCTGGGTGGATGGGTGCTATGGAGGATGAGATGGGGGTTCCCTGGAGAGAAGCGGCAGCGTCGTCGAAGAAGGATGGAGGAGGTGACCTGTGGATTTCCGGGAGAGAAGCGGCAGCGTCGTCAAAGAGGGATGGAGAAAGTGACCTGTGGATTTCCGGGAGACCAGCAGCAGCGTCGTCGAAGAGTAGTGGAGAAGATGGGCTGTGGGTTTCCGGGAGAGCAACGGCAGCGTCGTGGACGAGTAGTGGAGAAGATGGGCTGTGGGTTTCCAGGAGAGCAGCGGCAGAGTCGTCGAAGCGTAATCGAGGAAGTGGCCTCCGGGTTCGATGGGTTGGCTGCCATTTGTTTTGCCTTGAGTGTACATCACCGAATTTCTTCTTCACATAATAAGGTTTACGTGTATTAAAACCCTTAGCCTTTGGGGTCAGCAGAAGGCTTTCTTTGTTAGCCCTAGCCTTTCGCTTTGGACTTGGCTTGGAAATGGCTCCTGCCTTAAACTTTTCTGCGTGACAGGCATGGCAGAGGCGAGTGGGTTCCTGTGTCCGTAGAATCGGGGTCGATCCATGGAAGCAGATGGCACAATGCAGTATCTGGACAAGGTAAAGTTCAGATACAGATCATCGAGTGGTGGGCTATGCAAATTGTGTTACCTTTTATGCAGGTGTTAAAAGTGGGCGTACTCTAATGTGAGTCATTAACGTATAAATACACCATCCATTTTGTGGATTCACTGCACATTGAATACACATCGACTAAACATCGAAGATACATTCTTGTGCTTGTATTTCTTTCTACTCGCAGAAATGCCTGTTAAAAAGATTTCACGCGATCTCAGCATGAGAATTAAGGAGATGTACACGAGCGGACAACGTTTTGCAGATATCCAACGCTGGTTAGCAGCTTCTGGCCTCGTTGTGCCATCAACCACCGTGTGCTATCATGCACACGGAAAGACCAAACAACACACGAGGACATCAATGGTAACTAACGCGTAAGTATATTTTTATTACTATATAATATAGTTTATCTATCTATTATTGTTTATATTGCTGCATATAAATATACTGTAACTATATAGTATAGATCTAACATTATGGTTATTTCTGTTTATGTATATTACTATATAATATAGTATATCTATCTATTATTGTTTATATTGCTGCATATTAATATAACTATTTAGTATAGATCTAAAATTATGGTTATTTCTGTTTATTTATATTACTATATAATATAGTATATCTATCTATTATTGTTTCTGTTGCTGCATATAAATATAACTATATAGTATAGATCTATCAAACATTATGGTTATTTATATTTATTTATATTACTATATAATATAGTATATCTATCTATTATTGTTTATATTGCTGCATCTATTATTATTTACTGTAAATGATGTGCTGTACTTGTGGCCTACTGCAATGTAACTTACCGGATTGTTGTTTTTCTGTACACTGTAGGGAGACAACTCTTCTGGTACAAAATAAGTGAAGAGAATGATGAGAAGAGTGCCTTAAGGGTCAAATACACTCTGCTGCAAAATCACAATCTCACTGTATCCGAGACCAGCATAAAGATGAGACGCAGAATTGGATGGAAATATGGACGTGTGAGGTTAGTACTGGACAGTACAGGAGGTTAAAGTGTTGTTTAAGAAACTGTACTGTACTGTACCTATAAAATTATTCCTTGTCATTACAGAGCGTACCCTATGATAAGGGACATTAACAAGATCAAGAGAGTGGTCCAGGCCCAGGCATGGATCGACAGTGGAGAAACTTTCCAGGATTGCATCTTCACTGACGAGTCTACTGTATCGCTGGAGCGATTTGCCACCTTTGCATTCCACAAAAAAAGTCGCATATCTATGAAGCCGCGTCCAAAACACCCAGTGAAGATGCATGTGTGGAGTGCCATCTCTAGGCATGGACCAGGATGCATTGTCATCTTTGAAGGTAAAATAAGTCACACGCTTTTGCCTTATGCACTGTACTGTACTAGTGTGCAGTTTTTTGAGCACTTTTCTTTTCTTGTTATAGGAATCATGAATAAAGCTTTTTTCAAAGAGCAAATTGTGCCTGAGATTGTGGAATACATCACACGTGAGTTCCCAAATGGTCACCGTTTCTACCAGGACAACGATCCGAAGCACACCGTGTCAACAGCGCATATTCTTGAGCGTGGTATCAACTGGGTGAAGACGCCAGCGGAGTAAGTGCGGTAACCGTGTCTCATTTTTTTCCACTGTTTTAACTGTGTATCTCTTTAACTAATTGTCCTTTTTATCCCCCTCCAATGACAGATCACCAGCCTTCAATCCTATCGAAATGGTCTGGCATCAGCTGAAGGATCATATCCGAAAAGTCGTGAAACCCTCCAAAAAGGATGAGTTGGTGCAAGGCATAATGAGTTTTTGGAACGATGTACTCACAGTGGAATGATGCAATAAATATATTGACCTATGGTATAGTACTGTACTGTAGTATGGTAAGTACAGGCACACCAAGTACAGTACTGTATGATACAGGTAAGTATGGCACAGATTTTTTCATTCCTAAGAGAGCAGCACTAGCCATCTGGTTACAAAGTATTTAACAGTAGTTACAGTGTGCAGTAGTTCCAGTATAGACTAGTTTGACAGTACTAACTGCATACTGTAGTCCAATATGGAGTAGCTATACAGTACACAATGCCATAATATGCACCTAACTGCACAATGTTTTTCTTTCCTGAGAGAGCAGCACTAGCCATCTGGTTACAAAGTATTTAACAGTAGTTACAGTATACAGTAGTTCCAGTATAGACTAGTTTGACAGTACTAACTGCATACTGTAGTCCAATATGGATATCTATACAGTACACAATGCCATAATATGCACCTAACTGCACTAATTTTTGCTTTTCTTGTCTTTTCAGAGAAAAAATGGATGGAAAGGGGGAGGGGGGTATCATGTGTACATTGCGTGAACTGTGTGTACAGTAAAGTGTATCTATAGTGCAGTCATGATTTACACAAAACCTCCCCTCTCTCAATGAACTACACAAAAAGAGGAAGAAGATAAAGACGGAAAATGTTATATTATTATATATATATTATATATTATATATTATTAATTAATATTATTATCAATGTGCATTATTCATGATTATCCACCGGCCCTTCAGCTGACAGAAGAACTGAATAAAGACTGCATTTTGTATTATTCATGATTATTCGTATATTTGAATTTTTTGTTCCTGATAAAATTAAATAAATATTTCTTTACATTCATGATAATCATAATCATTGACATCCCCCCCCTCCCCCTACACCAAAGAAAAAGAAAGAATGACAAAAATTGGTAACTTACCGCATCAAAAACATGAATCAGATTATGGTTTTTTTAACTCTCAATTTCACAATGCTGTGCAAATCAGATTTACATATCAAATTTGAGAAGGGATTATCACAAGCGTTACCGTAAACAAAGCCTCAAAGGGTTGGGGGTGGATGGGTGAGTCATGTGCAGTAATTATCAGATAGCTCCCTTCCCAAAGAGGATTACAGAGAGGTGACTCAAAGTCAAACAATAGGAAAATTAATTAATTGTTTTGTAGAAGTGTCGATAAGAGGTTCAAATCCTTGAGCGAGCCTTGTGTGTGTGTGCGTGGGGGAGGGGGCACAGGGTACAGTTGCATGAAGGATTAGCTGTACTGTAGTTCAAAGACATGACATATTTTCAACAGGCATGTCATCATGATAATTTTTTTTGGTCAATCTTGAACTTCGCAAGCAATTCACGCATGCGCAGTAATAATGAACTACAGCTCCCTTCCAAAGAGGATTACACGCAGACGCAGAGAGGTGACTCAAAGCCAACAATAGGAAAATGAATTAATGGTTTTGAAGAGGTGTCGATAAGAAGTTCAAATCCTTGAGTGAGCCTTGTGTATATGTGCGTGGGGGAGGGGGGTACAGGGTACAGCTGCATGAAGGATTAGTTGTACTGTAGTTCAAAGACATGACATATTTTCAACAGGCATGTCATCATAATAATTTGATCCCCACAACCCCAAATACATAAAAATCACACAAATCAATCATGTGCAGTCAAACACACAGTGTCGCAGTCAAAAGCTACAGCACCGATTGAATATCATAATGTCAAGATGGTTGAGGCAGGAACATGTTCATTCATGTTGAGAAAATAATAAAGCCAACAATAGGAAAATGAAAATATTTTTTTTTTGGTCACTCTTGAACTTTTTTTCCGCCAATGAGCATTAATAATCAACACAGAAGAATACAGTAAATCAAAACTGAATGTTATACACGCAGGAATGTGATGACAGGAATGTGATTGAAACCAGAAAGCCATCCGTTCAAAGGAATTGCGTGGGAGAGGTGTACTGTAGATAAGAAGTTGAAATACTGCAGTGCAGTACATTATCCTGTGTGTGTGTGCGGGGGTGAGCGAGGGAAGAGCGCTATATACGTCGAAATGTGATACTGTTACAGCACACGCCTATGCGTTTCAGCAATGTTCAAATGAGACATACATGCATGTATAAATATGCAAATTTACAATTACTGCGTGCGTACATGCAGACTGTCTACTGATGTAAAAATAGAGAATATATAAAATATAGAAAGTCCAAAGATGGTTCTAAATCCACAGCAATTCAGGTAAGAAATCATGGGCAAATAACATCGCATGTAATATAACATAAGGGACTAAACTGGAAGGGAAAGATGGACCCAAAGGGAAAATAGCTAGAGAAACTGGAGCCAGCCTTGAACCGTGCCCTTAGTAACTCATATAGCCTAAGTATCTCGGTCCTAACTTCTGCATCCCTTGATATCCAGAGGTATTAGAGTAAAAACCTGAGTCCTTGTTAATAGAGCCGTTGAGATCCAGCGTGCTGAAGCTGTGGCAATGACTGAAGCCTCAGACCATCCGGGAAAGCTCCAGGCTGATCACGTGGAGGTGCCCGTCTCCTCTCGATGTTCTCCCGTGATGCATAGCGAATTGCCAGAACAGCGATGCGGAAGTGCGTCACTCCAATCGTGGAGTAGTAGAATTTAAAAAAAAAAACAAATTGGTTGAAGAACAAGAACTCAAAAAAGCACCGATCAACTCACCAGGGATGTGTACTGACGTAGATTGAACTGCTACATTATTAGACTTTGAAGACAACAGCTCGCAAATGCCCACATGAGTATTTAGACGGTATTGCAGTATTGCAGACAGCACTAAGAATATGCTAATATTACGAGCGCTAAAATACCGGAACATATTCCGAAAAAAAAAATATACTGCATCTGCCCGCGGTTATTAGAGTTGCGCTGCTACAGCTGCATTAGGATAAAGGCGGCCGCCACTGTATGAGAACCCTATGTTGTTAGACTACTGTTAGCCCTTATACTGACTCTTTTGGATATGAATGGCAATAGTATTAATTCTTCTCTGCTCGTAAAAGCGGTGACAGCCTCTTCTAAGCGGCAGTCCGCTCTCCCGTCTCTTTTATTTAGGAGTTCACCTCCTCGTTAGTCTTCCACCCCTGTCTGTCTGGGCTGTCTGTGTGCCCTCTGCTTTACGGCAGGTAGCCACTTCCTCTGTTCCCCTCTCACTTGTCTCATACTGGTCACAGCAGAGTACTCACTAGGCTTTGTTACGCCGCTCCTTCCCACTCCCCGCCTGCCCTCCTGGTGCCTCAGTTGTTGAATCCTCTACGATGTGAATCCTCTGCTGTCCTTTTCCCTATGCAGACGTCCCCGATCCGTCCTCTCTGGGTGGTCTCTGATGGCGTGTGGGTCAAATCCGGGTCTCTGATCACTCTGTTGGATTCCAATATGGCCCCGTTTGCTTCTCTTATGGTTCCAGAAACGGTAGTGTAGCTTTAAAACCTTAAACTGTTAAACTTGCCAAAATGGAACTGTTCTCCTTTAAGGGCTTATTTGCTTTCAGTTAGCAGTCTTATCCATCCTCTCTCTTGCAGGCTTCTCATCTCTCTCCAGACTGGGTCGAGGACAGACTCATCTCCTGAAGTGCGATTACTAGCGTTTGATTTTAGCCCCAGCTTCCACAGAAATGTTTCCCCCTCCTCAAGGGGCTTCATAGTGACAGCCTTTCCATTCTTTATCACTAAGAGGCCGAAGGGGAAGACCCAGCGGTAACGGACTCCATTCTCATGGAGAGTTTTGGTGACGGTATAATTTTCTTCTTCTGTTTAGAGTTGTGGGGGACAAATCCTGGAACACCTGTATCTTGACTCCCTCAAATTCAATAATATTGTTAGCTTTTGTGATTTGGCACAGCGCGTCCTTTATTCTTAAAAAGTGAAAATGCATAATTATGTCACTTGGATGGTCTCCTGGTTGGGGTCTGGACCGCAGGGCTCTGTGGCAGCAGTCAAGTGGCAGATCAGTCTCCGACTTATTAGTTATTGTGTGGGTCAGCCATTTTGTTGCAAAGTCTTCAGGGTCTGTAATGGATTCGGGGGCCCCCACACTCTGATGTTATTTCGCCTGTCCCTGTTCTCTGTATTCTCTTGCCGATCGGCTAGTTCAGAGATCCGGGATTTGAGGTGGGCGGTGGTATTTTCAGTTTTTTTAAGAGATCTGATAGCGGTCTAATTTCTTTTCTAAGTTGTGTGTTCTGTTTCGGAGGGAATAAAACACAAAAGCGCACCGAGGGTCAAGATTTAATTAAAACATGTTAGTAGTAGTAACAATAAAAACTTACATATAAGGGTAAGTACATCCAGTATTAAGGTGCAGAGGAAACAGTCCTGGTGGTGTCCTGGGCATATCCATTATTAAAATTATTGAGATCCATTTTTAGTTCTTAATCCCTATACCCCTGGGACTTCCCCCCCCCCCTCTCACTCCTTCCTCCCCTTTTCCCCCCCTCCCCCCCTTTTCTTTCTCCCTTTTTCATTTATTTTTTCCTCTCTTTCTTTTTCTTTTGTTTTCTTTCTACCTCTTCTTCACCCTTTTTTTCCCCTGCTAGTTTATCTCATCCTTCTCTCCCTTTCCCGCCCCCTCTCTTTTTTCTTTTTATATTATCCTTATTTCTCTCCTCTCATTTATCTGTTTCACTCTATCTATTTAAACCCTTCACCTCTTTCCCTTCCTTTCTATCCCCCATTTACAATGTGTTTTTATGTATTTATTGCATGTATCTTTGTGATTCAAGTGTGATCCTGTAATACCTTTACATGATCAATTATGGGTTATTACCTACATGGGTGGCTTTTTGCAGTGTCTTTTATTTAATTATTAATATATTGCTGATGAAATTTATTTGTTTTTATTAATATAAGGTTCAATGCATACCGTTTGCATTCACAATACCTTTTAAGCCTCGTTAGTGCATCGCATTTATTATGCATGTACTCCTATTGGCTAATTCTCTACCCTATTGGGAACCCAGTATTACTGTTTAAAAGGCCCCCACGTAGGTGTCCAAAATATTGCCTGATGAAGCACAACACTGTGTGAAACGCGTTGCGAAAGCCCTACGGTGCAGCTAGAAGTCAGCCCACAGGTGTACCTACCCCCAGCTGTCCCATCAACAACCAGAGACCCTTCGGCACGCCGGAGTGAGTTTCTCTGGGAAACCGGCATTTGTGGCGGGCTACTATTCACGGGTCCTGCGAGAAGCTGCAACCCGGAAGTAAGAACTATATGGTGCTGAGCCAGGCAGCCCCAGCACGTGGGTCTACCTTGTAAGCCTCTGCACCATCTCTTTATGCCCAGGACACCACCAGGACTGTTTCCTCTGCACCTTAATACTGGATGTACTTACCCTTATATGTAAGTTTTTATTGTTACTACTACTAACATGTTTTAATTAAATCTTGACCCTCGGTGCGCTTTTGTGTTTTATTCCCTGCTGTTGCCCGCGTTTGGAGCCATCCTGCGACGGGACCTGTGGAGGAGGGGTGCCTTCACATCACATCAGCTGCAAGAGGGAAGAGTTGATCCACTACGAGATCCTGTTAGGAAGCAAGAGCGCGGTTTGACTTTCTTATCTGTGTGTTCTGTTTCCAATGCTGGTGATGTCTTTTCTCAGATCTGAAAGAAATTGGAGGATCCAGGGCACTTCGGATTTGCAGAGAAGAATTTATTCTTTTAGTGGCACACACAATGTTTCGAACTTAGCATAAGTTCAAAACGTTGTGTGTGCCACTAAAAGAATAAATTCTTCTCTGCAAATCCGAAGTGCCCTGGATCCTCCAATTTCTTTCATATACTCTGAAACTACAACAGACAGGTTGTTTCCCTGAACCACGGAGCACCGGTACACTAAGAACAAGTATACTGCTGACATTAGTACTTTTTAAGCAAGGCTTCTCTTTGTATTTACATTTTTCTCAGATCTGCCATTTCTGCCTGGATGAAGACTTTGATTTCCCCACAGAATTCTCTGAGGTCACTTCTAGTCACCAGGTGCTTGTCACATGAAGATCTCCTTTCTTACGATCGCCCCCCATCAGAGTCGGATCAACCGCTCGGGGTTGACGCTCTGGATCCTCCTGCCCACCCCATCTCGTTTTTTTGGAAGTAATCTGTGAGGACTGGGGATGATTTTTTGGATTGAGATCTAGGGCTTCATGCAGTAAGCGCCGATAAGCCATTTATCGCCATTTTTCGCCAAATTTGCCATCCCGATTCAGTAAGCGCCGATAAGTGGGAAAAATCGGCAATTTTTGTTGCCGATAAAAACTTATTGGCAACCGGGTGCCGATAAGCCACTTATCGGCACTTTTTGAACTCGGCTGAATTCAGGTAGCCCGATCAGCTTTTCGCTGCTGATCGGCACTCCAGAATGGAGAGTTTTTCGGCAATTCGTCCCGCCAACTAAAGTTGGCAAGTTGGTGGAGGAGAAGCATCGGCAAGGGCGGCACTTAGAAAAAATAAACCCTTTTTCCTGCCTGTGACTGATGCCGGGGGTCTCCGGAGCTGATACCAGCACCGGAGCCCCGCGGCATGCATCCGAGGCAGGAAAAATGCATGTACAGCCCACTTCATTACCTTAGCGGCTAACTGCTAAGGCAATGAAGGGGTTAACCCACCGTGCCAGCTTTATTGTGGGTAGTGGGTGTGGGTGAAGGGGGTATTTGGCCCTTGTTGTTTGTTTAGGGCTTGCGGGGGGTTGCGGGTGCACTTAACCCCTTCATGACCGTAGCAGTTAATACCGCTATGGTCATGAAGGGGTTAAGGCCTCCCTCTACCCACCTGCAAGCCCTAAACAACCACCATTGGGGCTAATACCCCCTTCACTCACACCCGCTACCCACAATAAAAAAAAATCACACACAGCAGCCCCACACTAAATAAATAAATAAATATATATCTAAATAAATAAATAAATAAATGAATATAAATAAATATATATCTATATGTGTATAATGTATTTTAAAATTAGATAGATGTAATTGTTGCTATTGTATGGTGTACTTTAGGTCAGGGTGAGGCTTGCTTTTGTATATTGTATTCTTGTTGGTACTTATATTTTTTCACAGGATAACTTGTTCTGTTCAACGCTTCAATTAGTTAATTGTTTAATTGTTAGGGATGGAATGTAAATTGTTTAAGGATGTAATTAATGAATGCGAATTGATTTATGTTTACTGGATTGGTTTAAATAGTATACTTGTTTGTATGTATTGGTATTTTGTTTTGAATATGTTATTGTTAACATTCATTTGCAGAATGTAAATGGTGCATAGATTGTATGCATCATATATACAATGTAAATGCAATGTTTTGATTGTCATTTGAGGTTTTTGATTGGCATTTGAGGATTTTGATTGGAAGATCAGATTGGATTATTAAAGGAAATGGATTTTATTGTAGTGTGTCTGTATGGAGAAGTGGTATTTGTAGTAGAGCATGTTTTTGATAACCCTTCTACATTTATTTGTATATTGGTTCATCATGTGTGTGTGTATATATATATATATATATATATATATATATATATATATATATATATATATATATATATATATATATATAGTTGCATGATGAAGCCACTGTACAAATGAATGGGTGAAGGGTGGGTATCAGGCCAGTGTGGCTTAACCCCTTAATTACCTTTGCGGTTAATATCCGATAAGGTGTTTAAGGGGTTAATTGATATCTGAATGTAATTGCAATGTATTAGCTTTGTATTGGCTATGTGTTTTGTGAGCAATGAAAGACAAGGATGTTGCTCGCGACGGGGGCTTCTTATTGATGAGGTCAGTAGTACTTTATTCATTTTAATATGCTAGTTAATGTGTTTAATAATGGGCAAATAATCTATTAACCCTATCTGATAATAGTTATTTTGCACATTATTGTACTGTAGGTGTTTGGGGGTGGGGGGTGTATGTATTGAATGTATAGGCCAGGTTTAATTTTTTTACATTCAGGGTTGGTTTCTTGGTTCTGCGTGAGACCTCTGGAGACCACCTGCGGTCTCCTCGGGTATCTCACGGGTATCAGGCTGGTGGTTCCACGGGTGGCACCTGCGGGGATGAAGCGGTGGCCTCACATCTGTGGGGGCACTGCGGAACCGTAGTCTGCGGGGATGAAGCGGTGGTCCCACATCCGTGGGGGCACCGCGGACCCATATGTGTGGGGATGAAGCGGTGGTCCCACATCCGTGGGGGCACCGCGGACCCATAGTGAGCACTCGTGAGTTCTCCAGACCCTCGTGGGAACCACCCGAGGCCCCGCAGACACCTGTGGATCTGACCCGGGGCTCCCAGACATCCGTGGGCCTACTGTGGGGACCCAATTGTGGCCCACGGTGACCCAAGGAGACCACCTGGGGGCCATGGCGCTTGGCGGTACCCACCAACAGGCCTCCAGAACCTGTTTGAAACAAGTTGCAGGTACCCTGTAGGTCTATTAGGTGCCCCGCCAGCCCGTCGGGGACTCGCGTGGTGCTGGGGTATGAACCCTGTATGTAAAAGGATAAATCATGTATTTAATTTGGGGGCACAGGGGGTGGGTAATGTATTTAATAAATAGAATGATGCTTATTGTGGGGCTGTGTATTGTTTTTATTGTGGGTACTGTGGGTGGGGGGGTGGGTGTATTGGCCCCAACGGTATGTGGATAGGCCTCCCTTGTGGGTAGTGGGTGAGGGTGGTTAGGCCTCACGGGGGTGGGGGGTTAGTGTGGGAGGGTATGTAGGCATCCCGAGTGGTGGATGAGGGTGGGATAACCCCTTAATGACTGTAGCAGTTAATAACCGCTATGGTGATAAAGGGGTTAGGGGACATTACATTGGATGTTTTCATTCTTATGTCTGTTTTGCAGCAGTGGAGGGGGCATGGGCAGGAGGAAGATGAGGATGGCCTTCATCGTGGCAGCCGGAAATGGTTGAGTGCTATATGTATTTAAAGTAATTATTGTTGTTTATGTATTTTAAATACACAGGGGGTGTATGTTGTTTATTGCAATGTTTATTGGGGGCAAATGTCCCCAATAAACATGCTATTCTGCCCTAACCCCTTCATTGCCTTAGCAGCTATACGCTATGGTAATGAAGCAGCATTTATATGTTTTTATAATATTGTGCGGAAGCAGGGGGTCCCCTGAGCTGAACCGCATTGATTTGTGGCTCAGAGACCCCCTGCTTCCCGAGTTACAGGCCCCGGTTTGGGGCATCGGTTACAGTGTCGCCGCTATATTTATAGCGGACACGGCGCGAATGGGACGCCATAATGATGGCGGCGACACTGCCACCCGATGACACATACCGGGGCCTGTAACTTGGGAAGCAGGGGTCCCTGGTCCACAAAGCAACGCGGTTCAGCTCAGGGGACCCCCTGCTCACTGTACACTATTATTAAAAATACATTCATGCTGCTTCGTAACCGTAGGACATAGCCGCAAAGGTAAAGAACGAGTGTTTATTTATATATGTGTTTTAGTCATAGTGTATATGTGCAGAGGGTCTCCGGAGCTGAACCGCTTTGGTTTTAGGTCCGGGGACCCCCTGCTTCCCGAGATACAGGCCCCTTTAGGGGGTGCCGGTATCCCTCCGCTTTGTTTACATTCCGCGGTTACGTGATCGGGACCATTAAATGCAGAGGGATACCAGCACCTCATAAAGGGGCCTGTATCTCGGGAAGCAGGGGGTCCCCGGACCTGAAAACAATGTGGTTCAGCTCCGGATACCCACTGCACATGTACACTAGGAGTCAAAGTTGTTTATAAATAATTTATATTTGCCGATGTTTGTGCTGAGAGAGCGGCTGGTCTCTCTCTGCTGCAAACACCTATCGGCAGTAAAGGCCTATCGGCAGGTTATCAGAAGCCAGGCTGTTTCGGCACAGGCTCATCGGCAGTTTTGCTTTCGCAGTGATTCGGCAGGGATCGGCATGGATTCGGCCCTTACTGAATACTGCGAGGGCAATTCGCCAAAATAAGGCCCATCGGCAACCTTTGGCGATTGCACTTTTTCGGCGCTTACTGCATAAAGCCCCTAGTTGTCGTCCTGGGGTTATCGCAATCTAATGTTGGCAGTTTCTATTTCGTGGGTGCGTTTTTAATGCTGATTGATTGCTTTAATGGTGCCGGTAGCGACAGAGCTCCGAGCCTTTACTTCCATTCCCTCGGCTGTCACTCATGCGCTCCCCAGTAGTTTGTTTTTTATTGCAATGTTGCTGCCCATGGAGGATGAGGAAGACAAGGAGGGTCTTCATCCAGGCAGGGGTATGTAGAACTTTTATTTACCTTATGCTGTCTGGCTAGTGTTTTATTTTTAATAAGAAGATGCATTATTATTCAGATCTGGATAATAGGAATTTTGCCCAGTATTGTACTGTATGTAAACAAAAGAAAACAGCGCACAACGCCAAATAGTGAAGCAAATTTTACAATATATTATCAATTAAAGGGGTAATAAATCTGCGTACATAATAAAGGTTGGTAAAGTGCATTTAGTGTGTTTCACACTGATTACCACTCGGCAGCTGTTGTCAGGAGAGTCTGGTGCTTGCTTCTCTCAGCTAGTGCCACTCCGTTGGTTCTGGGGCAGGGTTCTTGTCTGGACTTCTCATCCGTCGGTACTTTGCTCCCAAGGGAGTTTCCCTTTAAGCAACCAGGCTCCACTGCAGGTATTGGTGCTCAGTGGGACCACTCAAGCTTCCAAGCCGTCTGGAGCAGCTCATGTAGCTCAACAGATGAATCCTCTGCATGGAGGTTAAACCGCAGCTTGCAGGGGCACACTCGGCGTGCCACGATGCCGCTCCGTCGCGGGACGCTGCGTGATGACGTCACTGTCTCCGCAGCAGTGATGGAATCGGCAGGGAGGTAAATAAAGTCTTGCAAAGTCTCTCAAAAAGGCCCAAATCAGCACACAAGAATGATAGTAGCAGGGCAAAGCCAATAAATAGGCAAATAGCAGATATAAGGCAATAGAAATATGTCATCCAACGCGTTTCGTAGAATAAACTACTTCTTCAGGGAAGTAGTTAATTCTACAAAACGCGTTGGATGACATATTTCTATTGCCTTATATCTGCTATTTGCCTATTTATTGGCTTTTCCCTGCTATTATCATTCTTGTGTGCTGATTTGGGCCTTTTTGAGAGACTTTGAAAGACTTTATTTACCTCCCTGCCGATTCCATCACTGCTGCGGAGACAGTGACGTCATCACGCAGCGTCCCTCAACGGAGCGGCATCGTGGCACGCCGAGTGTGCCCCTGCAAGCTGCGGTTTAACCTCCGTGCAAAGGATTCATCTGTTGAGCTACATGAGCTGCTCCAGACGGCTTGGAAGTTTGAGTGGTCCCACTGAGCACCAATACCTGCAGCGGAGCCTGGTTGCTTAAAGGGAAACTCCCTTGGGAGCAAAGTACCGACGGATGAGAAGTCCAGACAAGAACCCTGCCCTAGAACCAACGGAGTGGCACTAGCTGAGAGAAGCAAGCACCAGACTCTCCTGACAACAGCTGCCGAGTGGTAATCAGTGTGAAACACACTAAATGCACTTTACTAACCTTTATTATGTACGCAGATTTATTACCCCTTTAATTGATAATATATTGTAAAATTTGCTTCACTATTTGGCGTTGTGCACTGTTTTCTTTTGTTTCCATTTTCTTAGAGTGTGTGGGGTGCTGAGCCACCCCCTGTGTTTATAGCAGCAGACGCCCTTAACAGCAACACGGTTATGTGATATAATTTATTTATTTTCTATATACCTCACTGTGGGAGTTGTGGTTTATTCTTTTCCACATATTTATATGGTTTAGTCACTGCACTGTATATTATATATATTCATATATTTTATTTTTAGGTTAGTTAGTTAGGTAGTAGCGCACATTATTTTTTCTGTTTTTTATTGTACTGTATGTGTTGGTGGGGGGGGGCAGGGCTTGTAAGTAGAGGGAAGGGGGTTGTATTTTCTTTATGTATTGCACTGTAATGGTTTTTTGAATAAGGAAAAGCATCATTAGCCATCTTTGGCTAATAGCAGTTGTACCCATTCCAGAGTGGTGTTGTTGGCACATGGGGTGGGTAAAGGTGGTAGTTGCCCAAGGATGGTGTACAGGCCTTGCAGGAGGGTAGTGTGAGGGATCAATCCTATGCAGTAAAAATAAAAGAAACTCCTTGATATGCAAATCACAATTCTGATCTTTCCACCCTTTGGGTTGCGAGAAAAGAATGCAAGTTTTTATAGTACGATATGCATATCGGAGTATAGTGAATAGCAGTTGCTGGCAAAAAAATACGAGTGTGGGTATATTTTCTGCTGCCACACTACTTGTTACAGCCAGCGTGTTATAGCATGTTATCGAAGCTTTGTGAATAGCTACGCATACAATATCGCTCAATTTCACTTACTGTATAGTGCATTAATGCACTTATCAAAGTTTAGTGAATAAGCCCCTATGGGGTTAGATATAATGTTGACAATGGAACAAATGTATTTTGTGTCAGTCTGTTTAAGGGTCAGAGATTAAAGCCACCACAAGTTTCCAGATTCAATCTGACCTTAGATAGTGATATGCAAAAGTTTGCATTTCTAACCAAAGGTAGTACTGTATTCTTTGTTTCATGACTGATTCCATCTGCCAGGTCTGGCATGAAGGTTTCAATCCACTAAGTGAGATCTAGTAGTTTGTACCTTACTACAGCGCTAGTTTAGTAAATCCATCTTTAATCAAAAATTAAGATTACTAACATGTTATTATATGAGTAAAAAAACTGTCCAAGTTGCCAAACTGGCCCAAGAATACCATCTAATTAGGAGACATACCATATCACACATTTGCCCGAGATTTACTATGCAAATTGCATGAAATTAAATCTCACGGAAAGTGTTTTGTTATTTACTACCATTTATTATCACTGCACCTACAGTAGATGTCATAAACAGGGACACACTTTGGAGCCCTTCTTTCCCAGAACAATATAGTTATGATCCACTCCATTTCTCGAGGGAGTTGAAAAAAAAGAATCTGGGTATATTCTAAACAGAAAATAATGTTAATACATATGGATGTGACATTACAACTACAGCTACAACAAATACAATTACCCCCCTCCTCCCCCCCCTTACATCTGAATATTAAATCAAATTGCTATTCCATTACTGTATATTACATTTATTAAGCTACAGTTGTATTACCACATAAGCTGCCGTCTATTATAGAAAGATTAAAATGATAATTGTCTACTAATGTACGTTACTAGTATTAACTTACAATAACATTTTCACAAAGCACTAAAGTTTTTGGATCCCTTAGTAAAATGCAGGCTCTTTCATATAGCTTAGTTTCCTGCAACTTATTTGCATAAAATGTGAATGTGGGAAGCAAGTCAACTAAATTAATAATTGGATTATTCATTCTGCTCATTTTCTTCCCACGTTCACTTTTTATGTCATACTATATACTGTAATAAGTTAGTTATTTTTGTAGAGAATAAGGAAAATACCAGGCTAGAAGAGAAGTTACTGTAGGAAATAATAAGCCAGGCACAGGATTATTTAAATAGCAGCTATTTTGGTTGCAGTGGGCATTAAATATACAACAATTATTTTAATTTTCACTGTGTTATGAATGTTTGAGACTTCCCTTTTAGACAACAGGAACCCAAACAATACAGAATATTGTATACTGTATGTCAACTAGAGACAGAGAAAGTTGGCATGTGTCAATCAAGTACTGTACTGCACGTTGCAGTAGAGGGACAATCCAGAAATTACAACCTTGTATCATTATACTATATGTGGGAATGAACTTGTTATAAAATTACATAAAGTTAATAAAATATTTTTTTGTAGCAGAATAAAATTCCATATTAGAGAGCATTTGCTTGGCTTTGCTTACTTTGCTATACAGTACGTATACTAAATCTGAATAAACAGTATCACACCACACCTCCAAATCCAAATTACAAATAAAATATTAAGTTGATATTTATTACTAAATTGATTTGATAGGGTAAAATGTCAAGTAGTTCAAGAATGCAGATTTAAATCATAAAAATAACATACAGTACATAAAATGCAATAACAATGTATCCATATGTAAAAGCTTGTTAGTCAGGTTTCTTACCATTGACCCTGTTAATTAGATAGATTTGGCAAATTGTATTGGCTGTAAAACAAGGAAGACATATATAAGCAAGAAGTGCAAAATGTGATACATTTCATTTAAAGGTAATCCCCTTCAGAAGAATAAGAAACACATTCCTATATACCAGGGGTGGTCAAACGCAGTTCTCAAGAGCCACCATCAGGCCAGTTTTTAAGGATATCCCTGCTTCAGCACAGCTGGCTCAATTACCACTTGTGCTGACACAGAGATATCCTTTTAACCTGGTCTGTCAGTGGCTCTTAATGACTGAGTTTGGCCACCTCTGCTATAGTCATATAGTCCATATCTCAACCTTTAAAGGTAAAATCCCAAGTACTGTATGAAAACAACCTTCTGTAAAGAATTTAACAGTCCAACCATGCTAATGAAGATTTCACTGCTTTCATAATGAGTGCTTTTATGGGAAATTACTTACAAGTCCAATATTTTGGAGGGCTCTGAATGGGGGTGTTTCTCAATCAAGTGTTTTCTTTAACCGTATCCCACCCTATTCTTATCAGAGAGCCAATCAAGGCAAGGGAACAGGGAGGGAGTGGACACTGGCTGTGCAATCACTTGCTGAACATACAGTGACAACAGAGCAAGGACAATTAAACCCCTCAAAGATCTCAGCTCCCCATTTTTAAATACTTCGCTTTTTTTAAGTATTTAAAACTACATATAGAAGTGCTTGGTCAGCAGCCAAGCAGAGCAGATGCACGGCTACTGAGCTATGGGCTACATTGATTAATTTGGGCCATTAACCCTTTCCAAGCAGAGCCCCAAATAAAAGACAATATTGCACTAACATCTGCAGTCCACCTCCAATGCCTACATCATCTGCAATTTCGCAGTAATCCCCGCATTCATCCCGCAAGGTGCCGTGGATTGTGGCCACACTCATCACGTCAAGATGGCGCTGATAACCGCATGAGCTGACCCTGATGAGTGCTGAGGCAGGGGGCATAATTTCCCCCGGGTTTCCATGAACCCTATCTAGACTCTTGGAGAGGTAGAGGTATCTTAAAGGTTGTAGATTTATTTACACAGTCCAAATTACAATTGTTCCAAATTTAACACGGACAATTTGATCTACCAAACTCAGATTTTTTTTCGCTATCTACAAGTTAGGCATTTTCCTGAGGAAAAGTTTGACCGAGATAATATTCTGGATCTCACATATTTTGAAATGATGTGTAGATAAGCCTCTGAAAATACAGCCACGGCAGCTTTTATTTTAACACTTCTCGGGGGCGAAGCGGTTGCATTTTCAGAATTCCACGCGCTTCAAGCCAGAAAGCCATCCATTACAAATGAATGGTGTGGGAGAGGTGTACTGTACTGTAGATAAGAAGTTTAAATACTTTAGCCTTGTGTGTGTGCAGGGGCGAGGGGGAGAGCGCTGTATGCTGGATTATCAGTTCAAATAAATATTTTCAACAGGTCATCATAATGTTTTGAACCCCACACCCCCAAATAAAAATCACAGTACAGTACTATGCCACCCACCTCATAAAGTATGTACATGACTAGTGTAGAATTAAAAGCTGCAGTAGTGATTAATTCTCAGAATATGAAGAATTGTTATGCAAGCACATGTCGAGAAACGAATTTTTTTTCCCCCAGACTTGAACTTGTAATTGAATGGGAAGTAATACACGCATGCGCAGAAATGTGATGCCACACTTGGGGAGATTCAAGCCAGAAAGCCATCCATTGCAAATGAATGGTGTGGGAGAGGTGTACTGTACTGTAGATAAGAATTTGAAATACTTTAGCCTTGTGTGTGCGCGGGGGTGAGGGGGAGAGCGCTGTATGCTGGATTATCAGTTCAAAGAAATATTTTCAACAGGTCATCATAATATTTAATGCACAGAAATGTGACACTGTAACACGCCTATGCGTTTCAACAATGTTCCAATGACACATACACGCATGCGCATAAAATAAAAACAGTATGAAAATAAGAGCAAGCCTAGCAAAAGTATTGATTAATAAATAATACATATAGAAATGTGATAATTTTATATTCGGAAGAAGACGTGACGTTATATATTTGTAATACTGTACTTCTTTACACTAAGGAGCCTTAACCGATAAGGTGATTAAGGGGTTAACTGATATCAGAATGCATTTGCAATGTATTTTTATGGCAACGGAGGACAAGGGACTTTGCTGGCGAAGGGGCTTCATATTGCTGTGGTAAGTAGAACTGTATTTATTTACTTATGCTAGTTAATGTGTTTAATAATGGACAAATAAGCTATTATCCATATCTGGATAATATTTATTTTTCCCATTACTGTACTGTATGTGTGTTTGGTGGTGCGGGGGGTTGATTTATTTAAATGTAGGCCCCCAGACCCCCGTGGGAACCACCCGTGGGAAACACAGACTCCTGCGGGGCTGACCCGGGAACCCCCAGACACCTGTGGGCCCACCCGTCGACCCCATTTTGGGCCCACGGTGACACAAAGGGACCAAATGGAGGCCCAAGGCACATGGCAGGGACCACCCGGAGGCCTCCACACCCTGGGGTACTGGTGCACTGTGGGGCCCGCAACCAACCATGTATCTCAAGCCCGCCTCCCGACATTGCTCAGCCCCCCCACGGCACAAACCCCTCAGCCACCTGTTTCTCTCCCGCCTGCCGCCCGATCTGCTCAGCCCCCCCATGGCACAAACCCCGCAGCCTCCCGTGTCTCCCCCACAAGGACGGGCCAACACATCACCTCCATCGGTGCTTCTCCCATCCTCACCATGCTCGCGGACCCCGTACTGTGCCAGCCCTCACATCTGTTACCTCCCCCCCCCTGCAGCAATGCAACCCCCCCACACCAATCCCCACTGCAGTCCCACCACCCCCTGCGCCCGAACTCCCCCCCCCTGGGACAATACCAACCACAGTACTGCCCCCTCCCCGAATCACCGCCGCACGTCCCGCCAGCAATGGCACCACCCCAACACTTCCACCAGACCACCCGCGTCACCGCTCGTCCCGCCAGCTACCCACCCCCCTGTCAGGAATCAGCATTCTCCTCACTCCCCACACAGAGCACTCCCTCCCCGCAGGGAGCCCCTGGACACACAAAATGGCTCCTCGCCCCTGCCGCCGTCGCGGGATCACTCCCCTCGGCGATTCCTCTGCTCAGCGCCGGGCTCGCCCATGCCCTCCTGCACGCACACCTGCACCATCCACTGGCTCGGTTCACACGCGTACACGAGTTACGGAGCACACTCAGTCTGCACACACTTATTCCCGTCCCCCGGACCTCAGGCTCCGCCTCCGCACACTGCACGGGCATACTCAGGTTACTAACAAGACTCACCTGGCCTGTTATGCCTGCACCAATCTGCAGTGTTTCCCTGTAGCTCTTCCTGTCCCGCCTCCATTCCTAATTGGACCTTCCTGCTTTATCTAGCTCCTCTCTGCTCTCAGTCTTTGCTCGACATAATCTCTGTATGGAAGTACTTCTGGATTCTCTCAGTGTTTTCATAGGTTCTGACGCAGCTCGTACGACTACCCACTCTGGCTCTCGATCTCGGCACTCCTTGGACAACGCTCACTCTGGTAACCCCTTGAACATGGCTTGGACTACGACCTATCTCCACTCTCCACTCCCTGACTTCGGCAAGGCATCATTCACTCTATCTCTACAACCGGTACCGGCAAGTATTGTCTACCATACTACACCTGGCCTGGCAACGCTTCATACCACACTCCGGACACGCTCCCATTGCTGCGGGTGCGTGTATTACCACTTCCCCCTTCAGCTCAGGGGACGGGTCTGGTCTGCGGGCAGCACCGGCGTAACATTATGTCGAGCCCACAAGACGCAGACCAGACCGAACTTCAACAGTTTCTCTCCAATCTGCTTCAGCAAAACCAGGCCATGGCAGATCAAATTGTGGCACTTACACGCCAGGTCGCAGTACTCTCAGACAGGGTACCAACCGCGACCCCGCCAGATGTAAGCCCCCACTCCGCAAGCGCAGTCACCAGCTCAGATGTAAGGATTCCTCCCTCCAAGCCTTATGCAGGTGAACCGCAAGATTGTAGGGGTTTCCTAAACCAGTGTGAGGTGCAGTTTGAAATGGCCCCCCATCTCCACAATACTGATCGCAAGAAGGTAGCCTACATTTATAACCTCCTCACTGGCAGCGCCCTGGCTTGGGCTTTCCCGGTTGGGAGCAACGTTCTGACCTTACCCAAGATTACCCGCATTTAAAGCCGAGTTTCAACAAGTATTCGATTCTCCCGCTCATCGGGAGATGGCATCTGTTTCTCTCCTCCAGATCACTCAGGGTCGGCGGATGGTGATGCAGTATGCTGTGGAATTCTGGACTCTAGCTGCCAAAACTAACTGGGGACAAGAGGCTCTCGTCTCCGTGTTCTGGCAAGGCCTGGCAGATCCCATCAAGGATGAACTCTCTCGCCAATCCAGGCCGGATCAATTGGAGGTCCTCATTGATTTGGCTGTCCGAGTGGATCAACGTATCCAGGTACGCCGCTCACAGTGTCAGCGCACTCGCGTCCATAACTTTCAAGTTCCGTTCTCCAGTACGCCCAGCAACACTCCTGCTCCCCCAAGTGCTACCATACCTCTTCGTCCTGCACTGGAGTTGCCAGAGCCAATGCAATTGGGGGTACAACGCATCCGCACACCGATACGGCAGTTCCGCCACGCCGGGGGATTGTGTTTCTACTGCGGATCCATGGAACAATTGGTTTGGGAGTGTCCACTGCGTCCGGGAAACGGGAACACCCAGTGAGTACAGAGGGGCTCTCTCTGGGTGTAATGTCTCCACGTCCCCTTTCTAAAGGTGAACTCCCTAAGAAACATACATTTCCAGTCTCCCTTTCAGGCGATAAGTTCAAGACTTCTACCGCCGCTTTCATTGACTCAGGAGCTGGAGGAAACTTCGTGGATCTTGAATTCGCCAGGTTAAACCGCATACCACTCGTGAGAAAGAAGGTTCCCATCGCACTCGTCGGTATCGATGGACGTCCTCTTACCCCGGCCCACATCTCCTTAGAGACGGCTCCCTTGCTTCTGTCCTCAAATCTGCACAAGGAGATCTTAGTTCTCGATGCCATTCACGCTCCTGGGATACCCATCACCCTTGGTCTTCCTTGGCTACAGCTTAACAATCCTCTCATTGACTGGACTTCCTCTGCTCCCGTTTCCTGGAGGCCAAGGTCAGGCGAGACTCATCAACTGCTGGCCAATACCTCTGTTCCCGAAGTTATTCTACCTTCCTTTACCATCAATTCCGGGACGTTTTCAATAAGGTACAGTCAGACCTCTTGACGCCACACAGGACTTACGATTGTCCGATCGATCTAGTTCCAGGTTACTCCCTACCCAAGTCCAAGACCTACCCCTTGTTTTTACCAGAATCTCACGCTATGGATGAATATATCCAGGAGAATCTCAAGAAAGGCTTTATTCGTCACTCCAATTCCCCAGCAGGGGCTGGGTTTTTCTTCATCAAGAAAAAGGACGGGTCGTTGAGGCCTTGCTTCGACTACAGGGGTTTAAAACACATAACTATTAAAAATCGTTACCCCCTTCCCCGTATTACCGAACTGTTCGATAAATTACAGGGGGCCAAGATTTTTTCCAAGTTGGATCTACGTGGTGCCTATAACCTGGTGCGCATCAGGAAGGGGGATGAACGGAAGACGGCCTTCAACACGCGTAGTGGACACTATGAATATCTGGTAATGCCTTTCGGCTTATGTAATGCTCCCGCTGTCTTCCAGGATTTCATCAACGACGTCTTTCGTAAGGTACTCAATATTTTTGTTATTGTATACTTGCATGATATCCTGATTTTTTCCAAAGATCTCCAGGACCATATACGCCACACCTCCTACGTCCTTTCCCGTCTCCGTGAACACCATTTGTACGCCAAACTGGAGAAGTGCACCTTTCATCAGACCTCTACTCCGTTCCTGGGGTATATCATTTCCGATGAGGGGTTTATGATGGACTCCGGTAAACTTCAAGCAGTCACTGAATGGCCAAGACCCAACTCTCTCAAGGCCATACAACGTTTTTTAGGGTTCGCTAATTACTATCGTAAGTTTATACGGAGTTTTTCCACCATTGTGGCACACCTCACTGCGCTCACCAAAAAAGGAGCTGATCCTTCTGCTTGGTCATCCGAGGCCATCTCCGCCTTCGAGACACTCAAGGAAGCCTTTATATCCGCACCTATTCTCCGTAATCCCAACATCGAACTTCCCTTCGTCCTGGAGGTCGACGCTTCTGATTGCGGCGCTGGTGCTTTTCTTTCCCAGATCTTTCCCAGAGACCCATGACCCAAGATAAGTTACATCCCTGTGCATATTTTTCCAAGAAATTCTCGTCTGCCGAGAGGAACTATGACGTGGGTAACAGGGAACTTCTGGCCGTGAAGATGGCTCTTCAAGAGTGGAGACACCTGCTAGAGGGGTCGAAAGAGCCGTTTACTATTCTCACGGACCACAAGAACCTTCTTTACATGGAGAACGCTCGACGCCTTGGTCCACGAAAGGCTCGTTGGGCTCTTTTTTTTCTCGATTCGATTTTCACCTTTCCTATGTCCCCGGGACCAAGAACGTAAAGGCAGTCGCACTCTCCCAAATACATTCTTCTGAAGAGAGGCCAGAGGAATCTTTGGAGACTATCCTTCCACATGAGAGGATTCTCGCCACGTCTTCTTTCAAGAATCCTGACAAGATTTTACACTCCCAGAGACGCATTCCCAAGGACTTGGTCGTTCCCGACAACAAACACTTTGTATCATCCAAATTTGTTCCACAGGTCCTGTCTTGGGGTCACTCCTCTAAATATGCAGGTCATCCAGGTTTTAAGAAGACTACTGATCTCATTCGTCGGAATTTCTGGTGGCCAAGGATGTCTCAAGATATTCTGGAGTTTATCCGCGCATGCCCCACGTGCGCTCAAAGCAAGACTCTCCGTCAAAAGCCTCAGAGTTTTCTGTTACCCCTTCCAGTTCCCGACCGCCCCTGGTCCCACATTTCTATGGACTTCATCGTGGAGTTGCCCAGGTCCAGAGGAATGAACACTATCTTGGTGGTCGTTGACAGGCTCTCGAAGATGTCCCATTTCATTCCACTTAAAGGATTACCCACCTCCCCCGCCCTTGCTAATATCTTTACGGAGCAGATTTTCCGGATTCATGGGATCCCTTCGTCCATTGTTTCTGACAGAGGTTCTCAGTTCGTATCAAAATTTTGGAGAGCTTTCACGAAGAGATTGGGCATCTCTTCTTCTTTCTCTTCCGCCTATCATCCTCAGTCCAATGGACAAACGGAGAGAATCAATCAATCCCTGGAGAACTACCTGAGATGTTTTATATCCGATTTCCAGGATGATTGGGTTCAACTCCTCTCTTGGGCAGAGTATGCCGTCAATTCTGCAAAAAACTAGTCCACCCGGGAGTCGCCCTTCTTTATAAATTATGGGTTCCACCCTCCCTGTCTTCCCATCCCCAACATTCCTTCTGGAGTTCCAGCTGTAGATGAACGCATTACTGCCCTCCAAACCGCATGGTCCAGGATTCAGTCTACCCTTCTCAACTCCTACCGCAGATCGAAACTACAGGCCGATCGTCGTCGTCGTTCGGCGCCCAGCTACAAACCAGGGGATTTGGTATGGCTATCCTCTAGGAATATCCACCTCAAGGTACCATCTCCTAAACTGGCACCTAAGTTCCTGGGTCCCTTCCCTATTTGTGAACAAATCAATCCCGTGGCATTCCGGCTCCAACTACCACCCAGTATGAAGATTCCCAATGTCTTTCATGTGTCCCTCTTAAAACCATTTATCTCCAGTCACTTCTTTCCGGATCAGACTCGTAAACCGGATCCCATTACTGTACAAAATAATGAGGAATACGAAGTTCACTCTCTTTTGGATTCTCGCCTATCCAGGGGTCAGCTCCAGTTCTTGGTGCAGTGGAAGGGCTTTAGCCCTGAAGAGAGATCCTGGGTACCTTCAAAGGACATTCATGCCCCGGCCCTTCTTAAGTCCTTCAGGAAAAAGTTTCCAGAGAAACCGTTCTTGGACCGTCCTGAGGCCGTTCCTGTTACGCCGATGCTCGCCACAAACCGGGACCGGACCGCGGGGCTGAGGTGGGGTTATATAATCACCGACCTTAGTCCACGCAGACTGATCCGGAGTGCGCAGTTCGTAGTCGTACATCGCAGAGTCAGGATTGGAGAAGGCAGCATCGTCGTTAATGAAGCAGGAGTTCGGCAACAGGAAATCAGGAGTGCCCCGCTTCAGCTTAGGAGCGTGAGCGCGGGGGTGGCTTCTGCGCAAGGAGCGGCCTCGGCCCATGACGCCGATCTCAGCAGGAGGAGACAGCAGGCTTGCCGAAGTTCACCGCAGGGCAGCGTCGGGAAGAACCAACGCTTCAGCGCAGAAGTCCAAGGCAGGCCACTGCAAGAGGATCGCAGCAGGCCGCAGGAAAGGAAGGGTAGCCACTGCTAGGAGGGAATGCAGCAGTTACCAGTGCTGGCATCAACGCTTCAGCACAGGCGTCCAGGATAGGCCACTGCAGGAGAATAGCAGCAGGCCGCAGGACAGGAAGGGTAGCCACTGCTAGGAGGGAATGCAGCAGTTACCAGTGCTGGCATCAATGCTTCAGCACAGGCGTCCAGGATAGGCCACTACAGGAGAATAGCGGCAGGCCACAGGACAGGAAGGGTAGCCACTGCTAGGAGGGAATGCAGCAGTTACCAGTGCTGGCATCAATGCTTCAGCACAGACGTCCGGGGTAGGCCACTGCAAGGAGATAGCAGCAGGCCAGTGCTGGCAACAACGCTTCAGCACAGACGTCCAGGACCAGGCCTCTGGATACTCAGGAACTTGGAAGGTAAGAACGCTAGGAGAGAGGCCTGGGGTGGTTTGTGGCAGAGACAGTAACATAGAGGTAGGAATAGTTATGCTCGGCACTGGTTCAGAGCCAACGCCTAGAATATAAAGGGCGGAGATCCAATCACAGGAGGAGGGTGTGTGAGAATTCCTCCAATGAAGTAGCACAGGGCAGAAGCTGCAATGAGAGGCAGCACCTGTGCCATAGATTGCCAGAGGAAGCCTGCAACTGCACAGGTCTGCAAGGCAATAGTCAAAGCCAGTAGTGGATTCCTTACAGTACCCCCCCCCTTCAGGTGAGACCTCCGGACGAACAAGATCCATCACAGATTTGGGGGACATGGAATTGTTCCTAAACCTCCTTAGGCGAGAGGTGGCGTTGAAGGCCCATAGTTTGTTGGGATTCCTTACAGTACCCCCACCACTGGGTGAGAAGCCTGGGTGAACAGGACCATTCATAGGTCTGGGAGACATTGAGTTGTTCCTGAAGTGTCTCCGGCGAGAATTAGGTCCACAATCCAGATGTACATTGGCGAGTGCCATGAAAGACAGCGGTGGTACTGCAGTTCTTGGTACATGGACAATGGGACCTGAGGGCTCCGGAATGGGAACATCGGAAGGACAGTAGCCAGGTGTCCGGTGCATAGTAATAGTCCAAGAGTACGGGACACAGGACACAGATTGTCGGACAAAAATGGCAGAGGGACCTTCAGAGAAGGCAATGTCTTTGGTGAAATCAGCACGGAGGAAGTTGCGAGATTCTTTAGCTTCCAAGGAATTCCGGGTGGTGGTTAGCAAGGGAATGGGGCGGGAGGGTTCACTACACACTATTGCAGCGGTACTTTTGATACCAAGCAGGGTTGCTATCCCAAGCAATTTGCGAGAGTCTGTAGCAGTGTGTATGCAACTCATGGTACTGGCAGTTGAAGAAGGATCCGCTTCCTTAGGTTTGGGATCTTTAGAGAGAATCAAATCCGAAATTGTGGCCTTGGCGAAGGACATAATAAGCATGTCTATACCCATAGTGGACCCATAGAGAACAGGAACGGACTCTTCAGGTAAAGCGACGAGGTCCAGTAAGGGTGTCTTCGTCTTAGGGAGAGGCCAATTGCCATACAGATCGGGCACTTTGGGCACCGCACAGAGACCTGCGAGTAAGGAGTCTGTTTGAAAGGTGAGAAAACAGATTTTATCCAAAAAACAAGGCAGGCGGTTAAGCGGTGCATCAACCTTAGGGAAAAAAGTCTTGGGGTTAAAGCTGGGTGCCTCCAACACAGAGAAAGAAGACAGAGAACTAGAGCTTGGCTTCGGAGTGGAGGTCCCAGGTACCCAGGTCTCACATGATACTGTGGGAGAAGCAATGCAAATTGTTACTGTTTTAAACATAGGGTTTTTAACCTCGGTAGCTCCAGGCACCTTTTTGAGAGGTAACCCTAGTTTTGGGACAGGACAGTCAATAGCAAGTACCCCAAGTATTGTGGAAGACACAGAGAAAAATAAGTCCATTTTAAAGACGGGATCTTCTGAAAAAAGAGAAAGTTCCAAATGCGATACCCCTGAGTTCGTGGTAGTAGACATACAGTCAGTAGTGGATACCCCGAATACTGTGGGCGAATCAGCGTGAAACAGTATTATTACAGGAATGGGCATCCCAGACTTAAAGTCATTTTTAATCATCCCGGAGGCTGTGGCATGATCCGTGAGAGAAACTGGGGTAAACTCTCCAACAGACACAAGGGACATCTTGCTTTTTACAGAATTGGGTCCCTGAGAATCCCTAGTGAGGGCATCAGACTCCATGGGAGACTTAGTGACAGGGGTTTTGGAACTGATTAAAGGAATTGCAGGTATCACAGATTTAATAGGAGAAATACCTTGCAAAACAGAAATTTTAGTAAAGGTGATAGGCATCACAGATAGGACAGACAGAAGTAAGCTAGGCAAGGTTGCTTCTATAACAGAAGATTTGGCAGCGGCAAAGCTTAACTCAGCGGCTGCTGGAGAACTTTTAACTACAGTGAGAAGGGACTGCAGATTTACAAAGTCAGGGATAAAGGGAGTCTCAAACTTGAAAGCCTGATCCTTCAAAAAGAAGGGCCCTAACTTTAATGGTACTGAGGGAGCAACAGCAGATACGCTGATCTCAGTAGGGGTCACTTGGAAAGGAGCATAATATGTACTGTTCGCTTTAAACCCTAGGATTTGAGAAAAGGAGAACTCAGACAGTGCAAGTGGGGCAACCACGCCTGTGCTGGTCTCTGAAGTGGGTATTTGGGAAAGAGTGTCTGGGACATCAGAAACGACAACCGATTCCACGAAAAGGGGTCTATGCTCAGAAGCAGGGGTCTCAGCTCTCTGAGTGACAGACGGGGTGAGTGAAATACCTAGGAGTAGGGATTCTGCGAACAGGTTTAGAGAAACAAACGGCTCCAGAGTACTTTTTACTGGAGCCAGTATATACACATTGTGTAGTGTTTGCAGTACACAAGCTGTAGGGCATCTCTCATTGTTTGATATACAACATATTTCTTTATTCTTTGGCATAAACCCGTTGTATTGTCATTAATTTTGAGTGCTGTAATCTCCCCTTTTTCCTGGAATATTGTGTAGGAGGGTTAGGATCCCTTCATTATTCCCCCGCACCACTAGCACGTTTGACGAGCCATATTTTGCTTTTATTGAGTGCTGCCTATATACCATACATTTTACATATAGATGTCGGATGGGGGTAAATGGCATCAATTACCCAGATTTAACCCCTTAAACATGTCACTGGCATTAGTTCACTATTAGTCCTAGGATGGATTCCCCTTTTAAATAACCCGTTGGAATGTAGTTTAACTGAAAATACATGCTTCCTAGAATTGCATAATTTACAACATACAGATAAAGCATGATTTATGTTCAAAAGACGCGCAAAAGTGGGCACCACATCCGCATCCTCACTGTACACTGAGCCTGCACGGACTTCGTTTGTTGTCAGACAGAATTAGTATTTCTGTTGTTGCAGTTAAGTGCGTGTCCATCAGGTGCCGCATTGAATATCTTTGCCTAGATACCCTGAATACTACAGTGCTTGAAGCAGGTACCTGAAAAGAAGATAAAATGTTCACGTCTCTTTGTCTAATGACCTTGTACATCTCTACTGATGCAGTTTCACCCTTTATTAAAAAAAGGATTAAAAAAAAGGGATTATGCAATTGTAATGTAGTTCAATTTAAAGTAGTTACACAATAAAGTGTAATATACCAGTATGCAGTTTAACAAAACACTCAGCACATGTATATTTTCCATACTTCTTCCATAGTACTGTAACACAGTGATTGTCTCCTTTCCTCTGCAGATTTTTGGTTAATGAAGGAATCAAGTAGGCAGGGGAATCAAGCCTTATATGGGTGACACTCTATGTTAAGTCCTTGAATACTGTTATCTCCCATGAACTGGGCTTGGCAGCTGCTCGCTACTTCCTCATGAGGTCAAGATAACGCCAGCTAAATGAACAAAAAGAGAAAAAAGTGCAAGACTTTCATAGTGTAGTATATAAAATTAGAAATGTAAGTAAAGAAGGTAAATATGCACGTACAGAATAAAAATAATATATATGCATGTAGATATAAAAACCAGTATGGACAATGTGCTTCTCTGTCAGTTGCGCAGAATACAGGATCCACAGTAGGCACCGTGTCCTCTCTCACAGGCTGTGTTATGGCCACGGATACTGCTGTTGTTCATCCCTACTTCCCTGACTCTCCAATGGACGGGACCGTCAGGGCTAGTGTAGTGAGTGGAGAAACACTGATCGGGATTCACTCTCCCCAGCAGCCACAGTTCACAGGCACTGCGTGTCTTAGCTTCCGGGATTCTCACAAGGTCTGATTTAGCACCAGCACATATCACGTTCATTTTAGATTCCATTCACTTTCTTCTCACACAATTTATTTTTTGTTTGATGGGGTTCATTATCTCCAAACATGTGGAACGGCAATGGGGACAAGCTTTTCCCCATCCTATGCCAATCTCTTCATGGGATGGTGGGAGTCGTTCCATGTGTTTGGAAAAATGAACAAGTATAGGGAGCACATTTTGTTTTATACACGTTACATAGATGACCTTTGGTTTATTAGGGAAGTTGACGTCTCCACCCTTTTAGTATTCATTGATTCACTTAATCACAATGGTTACAATTTTTCCTTAACTTACACTTATAACTTACATCACATACACTATTTTCTTTGCTTAAACATTGACAATGCACTTCACATCCTGACCACTTTATTTTGGAAACCCAACTCATGGAATACTTTTTTCAGAGCGAGCCCTGTTCAGGGGATACCCAAAGGGCAATTCATGAGGGCACGTCGTAACTGCTCTAGGAGGACTATGAAGTCCTGTCAAAAGATCTATACAAACGCTTCCTTAACAGGGGGTATAGTCAGAGGGACTTGGATAGTTCTATTAAAGAAGTAACATTAATGGATAGAACTTCACTTTTGAAACGTTCATCCAAAAGATCAATGTCTAATGACTGTCCCCCATTCATTACTCCTTATAATAAACAAGCTAAATGTATATTCAAAAAGCATTGGAGTGTTTTATCACATGATCCCATTCAAAAACCTTATATTTCTGCAGGCCCCAATATAATTTTTAAAAGAGCTAAAACAATAGCAAATACATTAACACTGAGTCTTTTAAGACTGAAAAATGATAATAAGTCTGCATTACCAAAGGGGTCATTTAAAGGCAATCATTGCAAAATATGTACGAAAATGAGTCCAATGCAGACTTTTACATCTTCAGTTATATAAGGAATCGGAGGACACGTACCCCACGGCGTGTCCCTTCCTTACCTGCCCCGAGTGCCGCCGCACCCGCTGCTCGGTCTGCCAGCCGGGCCCCCATCTCCGTAGGCCAGATGCCGCCCCGCTCTCTCTCCTCTGCGGCACACGCCGCCACTGCCTCCACACTTCTGGGTCGCATGCGCAGGAGTGTTACAGGGCGTGCGCGCACCCAATCCTTTCTGCCCTCATCTCGCATGGCTGGCCCCGCCCCTGCCAATCGCGGGACGCCACCTCACTCACCCCAACAACGCATCTGGCTCCCATCTCCTCTATGTCCCTGAGCCTTTCACAGGGACTGCCTGGATGCGCCTCCGCCCCACCTCTATCCTCTATTGGTCTACCGCAGTATAATACCCCAGTCCGTCCTCTCCTTCCTCGCTCTGCATAGCTTCTTGTGACTTTGTGCTGTTCGGAGTTCTGTGCCTTGCTCTCTTCTGTGTTTCAGCTCTCGTTCCTGAACCTTCCCTCCGTGTACCCTCTCTGGACTTGATCTCGGCTTCCATTTGATTACGTGTACCTCTCTTACCCCTGGACTTGGCTTCAGACTACGACTACATTGTTTTCTCCTACCCTTGACCCACGGCTTTGGACTTCACTACTCTGACCTCTGGCGCCCCGTACTCAGCAAGTATCTGGCTAACCCTCTCTCACATGCCCTCACTGTTGTGGGTGTGTGTTATACCCACCTCAGTACTGGGGACTGGTCTGGTCTGCGGGCAGTACAGCGTTACAAGTTACAAGAGAAATACATAGAATTTAGACGTTCATAAATGCAATTCAACTTTCATCATCTATCTATTAACGTGTGGCTGCGGGCAACAATATGTCAGCAGGACCACTAGATGTCTGAAAGTTAGAATTATGGAGCACCTCCGGCTTATTGCAAAAAAGGATCAGAACCATCCTGTTCATAAATATTTCTCAAACTGCCCTAAGGGTAATATCGATCTCTTCAGATTCCAAGGTGAGCAGGTTGACTCGCTCCCTAGAGGGGGTGACAGAATAAAGGCGTTAGATAGATGGGAAGCCTTTTGGATTTTTACCTTAAGAACCTGGAAACCATTAGGGATAAACATTGATTGGGACTGAAGCCATTTTCTATAGAATATATTTTATTTTAGTATATTTTTAATGGACATGGTTATGTCTGTTATTGGTCTTAACTAATTATTCCACTGTAGTTATATGATAGGAATCAGAATAGGCTGGTCCCGTTTGATGTTTTGAAAGTATAATTTTCTCCACACAGATATAATTATCATATTACAGTTTCTGTGTATGTTTGTGTTATAATGTTTCACTCAGGTTATGTTTATATTAGAATTGTTCTGTGTATCATGATATATAATGTACATATGATATATCAATGGTGATTATAACATCATAGGTAAACTATATCTCTATAATTAATATCTTTAAAATTTCTATTTTTTCCACATTATGAGACTGTATTTATGTACTATAACAACTTTCTGCCTTTGTTGTAGACAGCTCCCTAGAACCAGCATGTATTCTTCATGATATCTTTTATATGCATATACTAGTATGGTTATTACAATTTACTACAAGTGGTGTAAGTTACATCCAGTTATACCATTCTAATCATATATATTTAGTATTATAGTATTATATTATTACTGTCTACTACAGTTGTTCAGGGGTTTGCATATTATATATTAATTTATATTATGTATACAAGAATTCATATTCTTGTTTTTTATTATTTCGTAATTGATGTTGTTTGTCAATGTTTTTATGTTTAAAGTTTGTTTTAAGAAAATAAACATACCACCTGATCTGCTGGGCCAATGAGGATGCATGTTACGTCAGCACGACTTCTCTTACGGTCGCGCGTCGCTGACGTCATCCTCTGCATCGCGGTGGACAAGGCAGGTATGTATAAAAATGCATGCATTTCCTTGTACACCTTGATAAAGTGCTCCGGCATGAAACGCGTAGGTGCGTTCATGTAGTCCTACTGCTGTTGAAGCCTGCAATAAACTGATCCGTTAATTTGGAGTTCGCCCTGGATTTTTTCATTTCTTACCAAGTTTGAACGTCGTTTGGCTGTGCTCTGTCACACACTACAAAACAGGGGAATCAAGGAGCCAGAGAGACAATCTTCTTTCTGGGGGGTGGGGTTGCTGAGGGTGTTGTATGGGGTGGAGGGGGTAGTGTCGGGAAAGGGGACTGGGGGAAGAGAATTGGGGTGTTAACCAGTATTAGCCCTGTACTGTACAGAAACATACATGAGTACCCCTTATTAAACGACACCAACACTGTTTATAAATTAAAAAATGTTGTGTGGGCAGATGTGTTTCCACTGTGGTTAAAATTAAAAGTTAAATGTTGTATTTGTGGGGGTGGGGAAGTTTAGAATAAAATGAGAAATGATAATCCTATATTTTTTTGGGCATCGGCGAAATGCGTTGCTCATACTCAGAAGGAAGTTTGTCCCATTGAACCCTCTGTAGCTGACCGAGTGTGCTGTGTTTAAAGATCTCCTGCATGATCCTGTATTCCGGACGCGGCGTTAAGGATATCATATGCTGCATTGCACACGGTCAGTCGTGTTGCTGATTTTGGCTGGTGTACATGTAAGTGTTGTGTTATATATGTGTGAATAAATGCACTTTATCTACTATTAACACATCTCCTATACATTTTATCGGGATCACGTGGGTGTGAGCTGTGTCTGGCACATGGAGAAACATCATCACTAAAGGGAGAGAGATTTCTGGATCCACTTTAAAGGAACAGAAACCCCTTGTTGTGTATGTACTTATACATGCCCATGTGAGTATTGGGATATTATTAGCATTATTCACTCTAAACCTCCCCTGGCTGATCCCCCTACTATACTGCATAAGTACATCAACTAATCCCTTGCTCCTTTTACACTATATATGATATCGGAAGTATCTGAGGACCACGTGGACAAGGACTACCATAGAAGAGTTGCAAGTAAAGACAAGACAATATAAAGACAAGCAAAGACAAGTACAGATACCACATGTTGTGTATTTACTTACACATGGCCGTTTGAGTATTGAGACCTTACATTTGTGCTATTTTCCCTATCCCCGCTGGTCGAGATTGCATATATATTTTTATCCATCACCTTTGACTATCTAATCCCTTGCTCCCCCTTTATGTGTTTTTTTTCTGTATCTACTAAGGGTCTTGGATAGATCCTATTGGGGTTGCAGCAGACTGGGATCTACATTCTTCCCCTCCTTGAAGAGGAGGGTAGCTACATTGTAGTTACGGTAATATTGTTCTATTTATTTATTTATATTTTTTCTGATTTAGTCCTTTATATGAGTTAGCGCCCGAGTTCTCTTTGTTTACTTAAAGTGACTCCACAGTACTATCTCACCTATCTCAATAGATATTCTCTTATTCAACTATAGTGTACCAGTAGATAGAGATAAATAAGAAGAAATCCGGGCATTCACATGCTGTCCACAGTGAAATTAAGAGAAAAAACAGTCCTCCCACGCGTTTCACGCAAGTGTTGTGCTTTCTCAAGGATCTTTCTCACTCCTTAAGAAACTGCAACAATTGCGTGAAATGCGTGGGAGGACTGTTCCCTATTGAACATCTTTTTATATGCTCCAATAAAGCCTTTTTTTGGTCAAGAAATACCTGGTTACCCTATTTTTTCTCTTTATTTTACCGTGGACAAATGTGAGTTCCCCGATTTCTTCTTGTTTATCTCTATCTGCTGTTTATCTCTGTCGGCGGCACCCGGAAGGGGGAGAGAGAAGGAGGATTTACTGAGTACATGGATGATGGCGTGGATCGAGGCAGCCAGCAGCGGAACTTCGAAACAGGATGCGAGGCAATACATATGAGGTAAGAAGATTCCTCTAAACCTCTATTGCCTCATACTCTGTCCCACATAAGCTGCTTTTATTGGTGGGATCCTGTTTTAGTCCTTACGGAGTGTAGCTGCAACACTACGATTCCTAGGACACATATCTCTTCCCACGTAGCATGCACACTCTCCCCCTCCCCCTGATTCACATCTAGCTAGCAAGCTATTGATCACACACCCCAGAGCACAAGACGGCGCCTTTCTACATATAGTGTACCACTGCCTGGGTTTTGGGAGTATTACAACAAATAAAAGGGCAGAGCATGGGTGATAGATGTTTATTCAGAAGGCGGGAGATAATTTAAAATGTAAATCTAATGATGCTGCTTTCTTTTGTTTGCACTAACATCTTACTGACTGGGTCAACATTGTCATGACACCCTAACAGAAAGGTGTTTAAATGAACCCCTCTTTTTGTTTGGAGCAGAGGGGTTGATATCGCTCTAACCGCAGCATCTGGGCAATAGAGGTGTGTTCTGACAAGAAAATTACTTGTTCAAGAGATTGATTTGGATTGTCGATCTCAGCCACGAGTGCACACATGAATAACACCAACACCAGTTGTTATGAGTTATTATAGGCTAAAGCAGTAAAATTCCAGGCATTACTGAAATCCCTGCTCTCTGATTGGTCAGAATTAGGGGCATTATTCATTCAGTAATGCCCGGAATTTTTGACAATTTGCCAACTCGCATCAAAACAGAGATGCAGGGGCTCGCGCTGAGAAAAAATTGTAAAAATTGAAAATTGAAAAAAATTCATATGGAAAGTTTAAAACTTAACTGCAGCACCTCTGCTCCTCTCCTCACTGAGCACATGGAACACAGCAGCACAAGTAGCCTCTCTCCCTCTCTGACAGCTGCTAGTGCTGTCAGAAGCTGCCATGACCTAACTGGTAACTTTGTTGCTTGCAACAAAGTAATATTTCTCACCACATCTATTGCCTGTGCTACTGTAAGGTAATTTGTATTTCTTTTTATTTAGTTGTAGTAAATATCACAGTCTCCCCCTTCTCTCCCCCATCTCCCCTCCACCCACCTCTCCCCCTCCATTCCCCCCAATTCTCCCCCTCACCCCTTTTCTCCCCTCGCCCCTTTTCTCCCCTCACCTCTCTCTTTTCTCCCCTCTTCTCTCCCCCCTCACCTCTCTCTTCCCCCTCTCACCTCTTTCTCTTACCCCTCACCTCTCTCCCCCCTACCTCTCTCTCTCTCCCCCTCACCTCCCTCTCTCCCTCTCACCTCCCTCTTTCCCCCCTCACCACCTCTTCCCCCCCTCACCTCTCTCTTACCCCTCACCTTTCTCCCCACCCCCAACCACCTCTCTTCCCCCCTTCTTCACTTCTCTTTCTCCTCTCCTTCACCTCTCTCTTCCACCCCTCCTTCACCTCTCTCCTCCCCTACACCTCTCTTCCCCCCCTAAACCTCTCTCTCTCCCGCCCCTCAGCCCTCTCATCTTCTACTTTACTTCTTTTTCCTACACAGGTACAGGCATACCCCGGTTTAAGGACACTCACTTTAAGTACACTCGCAAGTAAGTACATATCGCTCAACAGGCAAATGGCAGCTCACGCATGCGCCTGTCAGCACGTCCTGAACAGCAATACCGGCTCCCTACTTGTACCGAAGCTGTGCGCAAGCGGGGAGACTATAGAGCCTGTTACACATGCGTTATTTCCATCGGTTATGCACGTATATGACGATTGCCGTACAGTACATGCATCGATACGTGGGGAAAAAGGGAGTGCTTCACTTTAAGTACATTTTCGCTTTACATACATGCTCCGGTCCCATTGCGTACGTTAATGCGGGGTATGCCTGTATATACACTGATAAAAATCAATTACTACAAAAATGTATCTTTATGAAAAATTAAAAAAAAAAAAAAAAGCCTACATTTAGCCTATAATAGTAATAATCCCCTCAGAACAGGGCATTACTGGCCAATAATGCCCTCGCTGGGTTAAAGTCCCTCGGCTTCGCCTCGGGCCTTCAACTCTTCCAGCCAGGGCATTATTGGCCAGTAATGTCCTGTTCTGAGGGGATTATTACTTAAATATTATTTATTGGATACTTAGCTTTGGATATATTTCAGCATTCTGTGGCACTCAGGATACCGCTCATGATGTCATCAACAACCAGGGTTCTCTCATCATCGGTTAAGATGAATTTACTGGTCAATAGATCAACTTGTACTGCGCGCAGTCCTGAGTATACTATCAGCTTTGCCACAGTTGAGAGTCTGGCACATTTCTGCGCTGTACAAATGTATCAGAGAATACATCCAAGCATTCAGCCAACATCCCAGTTATGAGAGGGACAGGGGGGAGTACAGCTATACCCCAAACATACTATTCCAGTTATTTTCCACTTCTTGTTTTCCTGATCACAGCAGAAAATCACCTACATTTAAGCATGTGTGTAAGGCCGCGCTTATAGTGCCGGTGACGCGACGTCGCCCGAATACAAATACATTGCCGCTGCCGCGTGCGCTTATAGTGCACGCGACGGTGACAAAGCAACGGAGCAACGTCGCCGTCGCGGAAACTGGAAGCCGGCAAAATTTGATTTTTCAAGGGCTGTCGCGTCACGTGGCGGCCCTTGAACAAATCAAATTGCCGGAATCTGCGACCCCGCCGCCCGAAAAACATAACTTTCGGCAGTGGCGACGGCGAGGGGTGACGTCACCCGCCGTGTCGCCGTCGCCATCGACGGCACTATAGGCATGGCCTAAGAGACAAAAGTTAACTCATCATGCACCAGCCTAGGCCATCAGAAACACAAGAAAACAACATTCTCATTACAAGGTGTGTGTCACAGTAGTTTTAACAAGAGTTTAATTTAATTCTTGAATGGGACTTCTGACAAGGTTTTATATGTAAAGCATGGGATAATGTATAATCTACTTTAATTACCTAAACTGGCAATCATTTTGTGCTCCTGTTATAAATCTGTGAAGATTTTGAATCTGTGCATAACATAAGGTTCGCCTTTGTTTCAATCAATCTTTCAGTCAGTGTAACTCAGCAGCTACAATGTATCCTTTTATTACTAAAGTAAGATTATCTATTGTTACAATTTGCAGCTCTAACTGCTGGGAACATTGACAACAAAGTATCACAAACAGGAGTGTTTTGCAAAGATATTGCCCTGCTTGGGAGGTGAACTAAAGCCTGCTATTTAAATCAAAGGATGCTTTAAACTGATTAAAAATTGTATTGAGTTGAATAATAAAAAGTTTATTTTTTTAAACAGTCACTATTATTTAAAGCTGCAGTTCAGGCTCCCGTTTTTTTTTTTTTTAGTTTTTTTTTTAACTTTAATAGTTTCATGTGGGCAATTTCTACTTACCTAAAAAAACTGCATGGCTGTCGGTCAATTCGTTCTCCGTCTATTGATTGGCAAAGTTTGGCGACATCTTTAAATATGGGGAATGTAAATCGTTGCTATAGGAACAAGCATGCTTGTTAAAATAGAATACAAGAAAATTGGTCTTTCAAAGTTTTTTTTTTAAAACAGAAAATGCTAAAAGTATTTTTTCTTACTACAGAACTGATTTATTAAAAAAAAACACACATGCAGGATATTGCATGAACTGCAGCTTTAATACTACAGAACTGATTTATATTAAAAAAAAAAAACGCCCATATAAGATTTCACGTTTTGCTTCTTTAAGCATGGCTGACAGAAGGTAAAGAAGGCACCTACAGGAAGGTCCAGACAGTCAGTCTTTATGGTTTTCTTTTTTGGGGGTGGGTTTCAGGGGGTTGGTGATGGGTGTTGGAGGGTTATTGGGGGGGGGGGGGGTGAGGGTAGTGTGGTGGTAGAGGGATGTTGGATGGCTGATGAGGGTTATTGGGGTAGTGTGGGGGTTTGTTAGTAAGTGTGTTGGAGGGTGTTAAGGGGGGGGGAGGTAGTTGTGGGTGAGTATGTGTGGTGTTTTTTTTAATGTTTTGTCAGTAAAAATAAAAAAAATATTTTTCAACACTTGTTTGCTATGTGTTTATTACCATGTAAGGTATATGAATATTCTAAAGTGTGGCGTTGTGTACAGTAAGTTTGGATTAAAAGCAAACATTTGGGAAAGAGGGGTTACATTACAAGTGATAATAAGTATTAACCCAGAAGTGTTAAGTGCTGTAATGTTCCCATGCACAGCTACAATTACTCTTGAACGATATTTACTGTACCACTAGTAGGCAAAGCTCTAGTCCTGGACCCCAGGAAATCTGTAAATGGCCTAATAACATTATTAAGGGAATTCCTACATAATTGTAATAGAAGACATGCTACATCTTAAGAACATTTTCCTCAGTATTATGTATATTTTTAAAAAACATTGAAATCTAATATTTCAAATGTCTTGTCACATAGCATAATTAATTGTATTGTAATTATTAGATAGATATGGAGTAGATGTTATTGCACCTTCAAGCACGCGCATGCTGGTGCGTTTTTTCATGTGTCTTGCGATTAAATGGCGCCTGTTCCAGCTGGTTCATTGTGTGTGTCCCGCTGCAACATGCCAGTGGGAGCAATAATGGCTACAACACATGTACATAGGGCCATCTCACAGACAAACATCTGCTGGAACACCTTTCTATGAGGGAGAGCTCTGAGATGTGGAGTCGTCCATGCCTCTGCCAGAGGTGGCTATGAAGTAGCTTAATAGATTTGAGTGCATCTAGGCCTAAGAATACTGGATTTCTTATACTGCACAAGCAATAGAATGATGCCATTTACATTGAATTATTTATTTATAAAAACTAGATTGTGGAACTTGAGAAGATAAAACATCTTGGTCTTTTGTTTTATTGATTTCCCTGTCTTTCTTCAGTGTTCAGAGACAAATAAACATTTAAGGGCTGTGATTCTTTATATGTCACAGAATAACATAAGGTGTCTCAAGAAGCAATTGCAGCAGAGTGATAAATGAGAGACCTGAATCACAGAGTGTACTGTATCTTATACAATTATAACGATTTCTTGTTTTGTAAGAGTGTTTTAAATGAATCCACAATATTTAGCTTACTGTATCACTTCACTGTCTTAAATTACCACTGCACTATAATGTTTTGTATTAAATGCCCCCCAGTTGTTATGTATTATTTATATAGAACATAGCACTTATAGAATGATTATGCAGATAACCATTTATAACCATTTATGTATAGTACAGAACATATGTATTCCTTCATTTACTGTTCTTATTTATCAAATGTCCATTAAGAAAATCTACAACAAAAAATATAAGAAAGCTAAACAGTGGGGGAGAGCTGGGACACTTGTACAGCGCACTGAGGCTCAGGTGGCCTGGCCGGCTTGCAGGGGGGGGGGGGGTGGAAGAAATTCAAAAGGGGAGAGTGGTTGTGGGGGGTGAAATGCATGGGGGGGGAAGAAAGGAGGGGAGAGTGGAGGGGGTGAAATGCAAAGGGAGGCCAGGGGGTAAGTATAGGGGGAGGGAAAGGCAAGGGTGGGGAGTGAGGAAGGTGAGAAATGCAAAGGGGATATTGGGGGGGGCATATGCAAAGGGGGAGAGTGGGAGAAATGCCTGGGAGGGAGCAGGAATGCAATGGAAGGGAGTGGGGGCAAAATGCAAGGGAGAGAAATGCAAAGGGGGAAGTGGAGGGGATAATTCTAGGGCGGGGAAAATGCATTGGAGATATGGGGTGGAGAAATGCAAGGGGAGACTGGGGGGGGAGAAATGCAAGGGGGTAGTGGAAGAAAGAGAGAGAGTATGAGAGAGAGAAAGGGGGATGAGAGAGAGTGAAAGGGGTAGGGAGAGAGTGAGAAAGAGAGGGAGGAGAGAGTAATTAACAGATAGTGGGAGTGTGACAGAGTGTAAGAGAAAGAGAGGGGCTACTCACATGGCAGTCGACAGCAAGGCCATGGTGGAGACTCTAGTCCTGGGCTCTGGGAAAGCTGTCAGTGGCCCCTGGACATGTAAATGTGTAAACAAAGGGGCAAAGTCAGAGCCAGTTTGAGTTTTAGAGGCAATTTCAAAGCTAGAACACTTTACATATGGCTTTGAGGACTGATAAACCATTTAAACAGCAAAGACATTAGATACATATTGTAAAAACTCTACAAGGGCACTATGTTAGCTCCAAAACTAGACAAATTATACAACAAAATACAGGAGGGAACGCCTCTCCCGAAATAAATGCTAGAGGCATCAATAATAGTTATCCAGAAAGTGGGGAAAAACCCAACAGAGTGTTATAGCTCCAATGTATAGCTCCAGCTATAGACCAATTTCACTGATTGACAGATATCGAGATATTCACGATTCCGATACAATATCCACCACTCACCACAGAGAAGGCAGAAATATGGTTAACTGGGAGAGATAGTGGACAGAAAATATTTGAGAGAGTGGCCAAGACTACAAGATGCTCGGCTATAAAGGAGGTTAACCTTAAAGTTCTGCACTGCTGATATTATACACCAGCGAGGTTACGTGTTTTCCCCCCAGCATCATCCCCACTGTGTTGGCATAACTGTGGCCAACAAGGAACATTCAAGCACATCTGGTGGTCTTGCCCAAAAATCAAGCTATTCTGGAAAAGAGTTAGAAGGTTAATAGTTCAGGTAACGGGTCAACAAATTCAATCGGACATAGGAATTGTGCTGATCCACAGACCTCCCAAAACCCTGATCTGGGAAGTAGATAACTTGATCAAACAAATCTTATCGGTGGCTAAAATCGCTATCGCTAAAAATTGGAAACAACTAGAGAGTTCAACAATTATGGAAGGTAAAAACAAGATATACAATATAATGATCTCAGAAAAACTTACGAGCTACCTAGAAGACAAACAAAACAAATCCTTGAGGATATGGAATTCCTGGATTAGATTTAGTGTCCCCAAGTAACTGATAGACCCTTTTACGTAAGAGAGGTTAAGAAAATATTCTCTCCAATCACATAGTGAGATCTGAAGACAAAGAACTGAGGAGTCAACGTATTGAGAAAACCAGACTAATTGGCTAGATTATTGATGTAAACATTTCCCCGATGTGAACAGTTTTTTTTCCTATGTTATTTGATATATGTATGTCAGTTGATCTCTGAGTATAAGCTGTTTGGAGCGACCTGGGTACTTTAAAATGTGCTGGTACTGGCAACCCCATCCCCCCCCCCCCCCCACTATTTTCTTTATTCTGTAAAGACCCCCGCCCCCCATGAAAACATAAATCAATAAAAATTTGAGTTATAAAAAAGCATTCAAATGTACATTTAATTATACTTTTGTTTATAGTTATTATTGTAGCCCTTGCTTGCTTTGGGCTATAAGTCTGCCCTCCTCCTGGCAGTAATCCCTAGTAAGGATAGGCTGGCCAGGAGTAATCATGGGTATTCCCCACACATTGCAGCTCAGTGCGTCAGAGAAGGTAGTGCAATCAGGCCTGGTGTCCAATCAGGGACAAGGGGCTGGTTCTTACTGGAACTGACTTAAGGAGTTGCACTTCCTCAATTTAGCCAGTTGCCTCTACCGCTTAGAGAGGCTAGTCTATCCAAACCAGTAGTGCAGGGCTCTGCTTACTGAGGCCCTCCCTGCGGGGAGAGGTGGAAGACTATTCCCCTTACCCTACCAGTAAGGGAAGAGCAAGGACTGCTCCTGGTGGCCAGAGGCCGGGAGTGGAGGTCCAGGGACATCCTAAGGGTGAAAACCCTGCTGCGGAGAATTGATTGCAGTATAAGCTGAAGCTGCCTTTGATTGGTGTGAGAGAGAGAGTAACAAGAATAAAGAACACCTGTTTTCATACTCCTTGCCTGAGACTGAAATCTATCAGGGAGAAGAAGAGATAAGTTCTCCTGCAGAGATTTCACCCCACATCTCTGGGGGCTGCAAGAGATGGAGGTGCTGTCACCATGAGTATGATTCAGGCAAGGCCACAGAAGCCTGTCCTGACCTCCCCTATAACACCATGCGGGAGATTTAGGGCCACTGTTTATCAGCAGGTATCCACCACCCAACCATGAGTATCCAGAGCAGGTTTCCCTATGATAGACCCTATATTAGAGGGGGGGGGGGAAACAGGGTTACATTATTATATTTTACATATAACTGTATATTTCAGCAATGACATGTGCTACATGTACACAATAATTAAAAGGTACATTTTCCAGCCATATGTTTTTCCAAGCATAACCTGTACAAAGTTGAAAAATACAGGAGTAATAATTATGTCAAACAGCTTACAATCTAATTTATTGCCACAACTCTCATTCTTGGATAACTACACCACCAGAGGCATGCCTGCTTTCTCATTTAAATGAAATGTTAGCAGATGTGACTGGAGTTAAAAGACCACTCGCAATAACGAAGCTCAAGTGCCTTTGTTATATTGTAATTGCGTTGGGTATATTTGAGGCAATATGTCAGAACTTTTCGTCAGGTTACTTAATTGGCCCCAAAGAGAAAGGATGCTAGCAGCAGTGGCATTGTTATTCATTTTTCTGCTTATACAAGCTGCAAATATAATCCTTTCATTCTGTAGCTGGATAGAATTGCAGGAAAACAATGTACTGCATCTCGTCTCAAAAAATGCCAGATTTAGCATCACTGTGAAGGGGAGTCATCAAATTAAGCACAACTCTTGTACAGAATTGGCATTGGAAGTAAAACCTCAAACGTTAAAGCATCAGTCCCGTTTATGTGACCCCTGATTTCTCTCTTTTCTGTTGTTAAATTCCTCTTTGTCTTTTATTATTTTATTCTGTCTTTTAACACAACCACTAACTTTGTCTGCAGCTCCTTTTTGTTACCAAGGGAGGGGCTCTAGGTCTCAGCCCCATATGGGTAGTACCAAGGCTTTAGGCCACCCCCTGTCACTCAAGGGAGTTGTTTACTACAGCAGGGCATAGATTTAACCCTAACACTGCCTGCGCTGGTACCAGGACTTACATGTTAGGCAGGGAATTAGTAGCCCAGGGGGTACATGGCTACATTTTTTTTTGTATTTACCATGTGTAATGCTTTTCCTCTTCTGCTCTCTCTCAAACTTCCCTTTCTAAGAAGGTAGCAGGCCCCAAGTTATTTTATAGTTCATCAGTGGATGGTTAAATTTCTGTTAGCTCTTATAGCAATGCCTCCACCCGTCCGACTCCTTCTATGGCAAGGGTACCAAAGAGAAGAAAATAGAGAAGAAAATGCTCACATGAAAATGTACCAGCAACAACTTCCTCTGTGGAGTCCTTAGTAAACTACACCAGTGTTATGTATGTAGCCATGGCTAGTCCAGACTGCCTCTCTGCCTCCTGTCACATAAGTCCTTAGTAGCTACAGGCTGTGACAGGCTATCCTAGGGGCATTGACCCCCCCCCCCGTCATGGTGACTCTCTGAGTGGCAGGAGTGAAGGTGACACAAGGGTCTGTGTATAACCAATCGTGGTGCAGACCTTGTGCCCTCCCCTTCTGGTGCATCAGAGAGAAAGTGCAAAATTATAACAGTTGAGGTCCCACCGTCTTGGGGTGACGAAGCAAAGAGAGTTCTCTTCCACCCCTCCTAAGAAGGGAAGGTGTGTCCTGTTCCCCACACCATCGTGGACGTCTCAGCTCTCCTGGACCCTTACAGGTATGCACGCACCACCGTTACCTGTAACCAGCAGTACATCTGCCAGAGAGGGGGGGAACAGGGCTACAATTGGAGGCGCTGCTGAGATCAGGACCGACTTTCAAGGACTTGGCAGCAGAAATAGTAGTAAAAGAGGCCGGGGCCGGGCCCTGATTCTACCCCAGGGACTCTGGACACCCATCCATGTCAAGGAAGGGGGAGTCTCTCCGAGAGGCATCACCGGGGAAGGTGCTGCCTAAACCCTTACCAGAAAGAACAGGGAGCATGGACACCCTTCATCGTAGTCAAGACAGGGACAGGACAACCCTTACAGTGTACCGTGAAGACCCCTGTGCACCTGCACACAATGAACTGTGCTAGTTGGGCGCACCCTGAGGTATGGTACCAGGCAGCGTGTTACCCTTCATTCTATTATGAACATGTGCCAAGGTCCTTACAGTCTACGGTGAGGACCCTTGGGTAAAAATGCACAACGAACTGTGCTCCTGTGGGAAATGTATCCAGGGAGCGTGAACCCCATACCTGTTCTACAAGGGACCTTGTGCAACTTCATTATGGACTGTGTTGCCATTTAAATGTGAGGAACGGGCCCCTGAGGCTTCACCAGGGACCCTGTGTACCTAAGTTCTCCAGTGCTGTGCTGTGTGCTTTAAAAACGGCGTCCACCGCATATCTGCATATTCTATAGTATCCAAAATGGCACTCCCACCAGAAAACTGGGACTGCATGGGATGCAAAGCCAAGTTACAAGTTTTCCTGCAAATCAGTTGCAAGCTTTCGGTGCCAAGTCTTGGCACCGCCCCTTGAAGTGATTTACTCAGCCGGAGCTATGTCGCCCTCTGCTCAGCACTGCCCTAAATTCCACAAGGGGGAGGAGCCAAACCTTAACCAGCCAATCGGAGCCTACCCTTGATCTGGGAGTCCGCAACCTGCTGCACCCACCTCAGTTCCACGGACCTGAGCAAGAATGAGGCACAATTATACAAAACCTCTCTGTAAACTACCTGAAGGGCTACCAGCAAAAGTATTGATGATTTGGATATCGCCAACTATAATCTCCCTGGAGGTTATCTAGTCGTCCTGGTGAACAGCAAAATCCATCTGCGATGCCTATGCCCACAATGCGGCTCATCGGAGGTGACGTCAGCCTAAATGCTCAGTGCCAGCACTGGCGGGGCTACTATATTAGGCCTGCCAGCCCTGAGCCTCATGCTCTACTTGTACCCATTGACAGGGCCTCCACACCAGCCAGCGCGGACCCTACGGTACATCCTAATGCTGTCCCTATCGCTGTGCCTGCCGCTTCATCTACTCCGGTCTACACTAACCTCTCTGCCATGGATATCATGGGCCTGTATGCCCTGCCCATCGAGCCCAGATGCCCCAGTGGTCCGGTGCCAACGGTGCCTGCCTTTTCTGACAACAAGGCCTTGCAGCACTATGGCATGGCCTACCCTGAATTGTATGCCGCTGGGCCACCCATGGGCCAGTGCCCCCTGATGCCGTCCCACCAAAGTGCCCGTGTGCCAGTGCATGATTCTCAACCCGCTGTGATGCTGCTGAAGGATCCGGACTAGGACCTGCGATTACTGCCAATCTGGAGGATGAGGTGACTTCCCCAGGGGTGTCGGTTGTGGTTCACCAGGCAGCCCAGGAGCAGGAAAGCTCCATAAAACTGGTCGCCCTCGAGAGTTAATGGCCGCAACATCGTGTCCTGGCAGAGGTGTCCCCACCCGTCCACAAAGAAGATGTGCCCTGCTGCGTGAGACCTGCATTGAAAAAAACATCTCCTACCTGCTTCCTGCGACAGCGTTCCTGCTCTGAATCATCCGTCTAGAAGGCCGTGGTGCTGCCGGAGCCCCGGGGGAGGCCCACACCAAGGTAAGATGACGGCGCTGTGAAATTCCCACCCGGAGAGGAGCCTGTGGAGCCGGAAGATGTCTCCTACCTTTGGATGGCTGAGGTTTTTACCTCTTACTTCCAGCAGGATTCCATTGCGGCCTACCTGACCGAGAAACGGGTGGGGCCTTGTTTGGCATGCCGCGGGGTGACAAACTTCCAGTGCACCTGGATGTGATATCATCACCGCCGCCGAACTCGTGCCTGTCCGATGGTTTCCCGAGACTGTCACAGCCTACTGACGTCAACAAGATGGCATCTGCGGAACCTATTGAACCACCGCTAGCTCCAACAGTGGTGAGTCCTGCCGATTCCCCCTGCTATGTGGCCTGAGGTAAGGAAGGAGTCATAGGACCGCTGAGGTCACTCAATTACCACCTCAACAGGGTCGGGGTAAGCCTGCACTATATGGACAGGTCATGGACAATGCTAGGCTTAGCCGAGCTGACAGGGCAATAAGAAACAGGTACTGTCAGTCTCAAGGGTACGACTTCCTTTATGTACCCGAACCGATCATGCAAGAAATTGATGACAACCGGCCTGATTGGCTCAAGTTGGCCATCGCTGATTACCTCCAATCTAAAACAAGTGTCAAGGAATTTGTTACTGATTCCCGTATATGCTCCATCATGAGAGAGTGGCTTATAGGGACATGTACAGTATATTCATGGATAGGGTAGAAGTCCGACAGCAAGCTGTGCCCGTAAGGTGTATTCTGTGTGGGTAAAGTATTTTGATAGACGGATGATCCAAAAACTTGATCCTAAATATTACAATTAGTGACCCTGTACTCTTCATGTTGGAAGAGTTAGTAATATCCTTGCTGTAACCAGTGGATGATTTGGGTCCTTGCTGTCCGTGTTTGTATTCTGGTTAAAATTGTACCATCATATGTGTAACCTGTTACTACTTTGCAGGCTCCCGAGTGATAGATGGTGCATCAAACTCGTTCCAATGAGGACATGGAATTTTCCACCCAGGGGAGAGTGTAGCAATCGCTAGTCCAAACTGAATCTCTGCCTCCTGTCACATAAGTCCTTAGTAGCTACAAACTGTGTCAGGCAATCCTAGGGGCATTGACCCCCCTCATGCTGACTCTCTGAGTGGCAGGAGTGAAGGTGACACAAGGTTCTGTGTATAACCAATCATGGTGTAGACCTTGTGCCCTCCCCTTGTGGTGCATCAGAGAGGAAGTGCAAAATTATAGCAGTTGAGCTTCTACCCTCCTGGGCTGAGGAAGCAAAGAGTTCTCTTCCACCCCTCCAAGGGAGAGGATATGTGGGCTGCTCCTCCCGGCTTGGAGTGAGACATGCCAGGCAGTCCCTCATGGGCTGAATGAGAGAGAGATAAGAGGCCTCAATGCTGTCAGAGAGCTAAGCTCCATTCAGAGGTTTGGGACCCAGATCAATCTACTCTGCATCCGCTGTAATACCATCCACAGTGGATGTCTCAATAAAGCATCCCTTTTTGTATACCCCTGCCTGAGTCTACAGTTGGGCAGGGGTGTGAAAAAAGTCTGTTCTGGTGGGGACTGTCACTGGGAACTCTGGAGCCCACCGGAGGAGGCGCTGAAACTCTGAGAAGCAAGTAGAATTCACTAAAAGCCTGTCCTGTTCCCCACACCATCACAGACTACTCAGCTCTCCTGGACCTTCACAGGTATGCACGCACCACAGTTACCTGTAGCTAGCAGAACATCTTCCAGTGAGGGGGGGGGGGAAACAGGGCTACATGTAAATAGAAAACATATTTATTGAACTGGGTTTTGTCTTCTAGTGCTGGAATCAAAAATTGTTTGCAAAATACATTATGAACAAGGTAAATTCTTAGAGGGGGGTTGGGTGAGAAAGGAGGGGGATTGAGTGACAAAGGAGGTGGATTGAGTGAGAAATTTTGGGGGGATTGAGTGATAGAGGAGGGGAGCATTGAGTGAGAGAGGAGGAGATGGTTGAGAAAATAGGAGGGGGTTGAGAGAGAAGGGGAGGATAGATTAGAGGAGGGGTGAGAAGGGGAGGGGAGGTGAGGGAGAGAAGGGGGGAAGTGAGAGAGGATGAGGAATTGAGTGAGAGAAGAGTGGGGGTTTGAGTGAGAAATGATAAGCGGTTTTAATAGTTTTTCAGTGGTTGTTTATAAACAAGTTAATTTAATATTTATTTGGCATTCACTTACTTCAAGCTCCTTCATTTTATGTGGTGACACTGAAATGCAACTAAAGAAATGTCTTTCAGTACCCCCCAACGCTGGGTCTTTTCTGTCGCACAAATATATAATAAAAGCTTCAGTGAACCTTGAAAGTATTTGTTCAATTGCTCTATCTACTCAACAATGACCATGTGAGTTGAGAAAGTGTAATTCCCCCCAACCTCTTCTACTGACAAAGTGCCCTCCCCTTCCCATTGATATTACATTTGTTCTGTTTTCTTAACGTGAGATAGCATATACAATTATGAAAATGTAACAAGCACAAACTACTGTAGTCAGGAGTGAAGAAGACAGTTAAAACCAAGTCAGCTTTTGAGGCTAACGTGATTTACAACTAAAACGTTAAAATGTATAAAAGAAAATTTCTTTCATTGAATAACTATGACAGAAAAAATAGGGGAAGAGAACCAAGAAAAAAAAATCTGGCCACATAATGGTCACAGTTACTTTAAAAAAGTACTCGTGGCAGATCAAAAAAAATGCTACAATTTTGAAACATTGAGGCTAAGCTTTGTCAATTCAGTTTAGAAAAACGTATGCAGTATTTATGCTTTGAAAACAGAAATGCAGAGATTCTTTTTAAAACCGAAATCCCATTTTTTTTAATAAGGAAGTCAAACTATACGTGTAGAAATGAAAAATAGCAGTGGTACTCTTACATCCAGATCCTCAAAAAAGTATTAAGCCTTAGCACGCCTTTACTCCCATTCATAATGTATGAATATGCATAATAAACTTTTGTTGATCGGGGCCTTTGAGGTTGAAATATAATGATACTAAGGGTTGCAGAATACCACTACTTTTTATTTACAAATCTAGAGTACCCCTTCATTTGGGTTACAAACATATGAGTTTTTCTGCAGTTCGGGTTTTCCAAGTTGCCTTCCCTTTCTGCTCACTTTGGCGATTTTGGATACTGGAAGCCTGCTACATAAGGCTGCAGTTCCTAATGGGAGTTGCCGAGCAAGGCTCTTACATTTGCAGTTCCTGTTGTCTACGTTGTCACGCCTTACCCTTTTGTCTATTTGGATTCCCCTGTTGCTGACCCTGGACCGTGACCCCGACCTCGCTGCTTTCTGCCTGCCCTAACCTCTGCCTGTTTACTGGAGTTTGCACTACTGCCGCCAGTCCTGACCTCTGCCTGTATACATTGGTGTCCGCAGGAGGGGGTGAGGGGGGGAGCTTTCCCCCCCCGTCCCGGATCACTCGCACCCGGACTTTTTTTGGCATTTATGGTGCCGTACACTACGTTAACGGCGCTATAACTGCCAAAAATACACTCCGGGAGGACCGGTATGGAGGTGGGTGGGTCCCCCTGGCCCGCGGCAGGCAGCTAGTGGTAGGCTAGCTAGTGGTAGGCTACGCTACGCAGGAGGAAGTTGCAGCGCACTGTCATTGGTAGCACTCGGGAGTGAGGCGGCTCTCATTGGTAGCACTACCTACCAATGAGAGCCGCCTCACTCCTGAGTCAGGACCAATTTGTGCCGCGGCCGGGCCCACCATTGCGCTGCGGCGATGCCGGTGCCAACAAGTCCACTCATCATTGGTAGCTGAGTGCTACCAATGAGAAAGCCGCCGCCGTCCCTTGATGACCCAGTCCCTGAGTTGGACCAATCATGATCCGACTCTGACCTCCACACTCATCACGCGGACACCCGCCCATCATGCTCCCGCCTCCTCTGACTCATCGTCAATTTGCACAGGCTCACAGTTCAGAGAGTCTGCTGAAGAGTGAAGACGCAGGCAGCAGCACTCTCTCTGCGCAATAGGCCCCGGCGGCCCGGCACTCTGCAGAGTAGACTGCAATTAGTTCTGAAATCTGAATCCAATAATCCACAGACCACAGTAGTTTTGTTGCCTCAGGGGGCAGGAGGTAGCATTTGGAATTGGCAACAATTTGAAAATTAGGGTACAAAGACAACACAACATTTCGCTGGGTGCCAGTGCCACCACATGCACCATGGTGGCTATTTATTAAGTTGAGCTGAATAGAGTGTGAGAGATTCTGAGAGAATGGAGAACTATTATGGAAAAAGCGAGATGGGGCAGGGTGAGAGTGAGAGAGCAGCGAGAGAGAGTAAAAGTAAAATTGATATAGCAAAAGAGAGACAAAGGCACATGATGCTACTATGGATGGAAAAAGAAAGATGGGGAGAGAGAGGGAGCACATGATAGAAAAAACCCTGCGCTGTGTCTTGTGTGTTGTTGAAAAAACAAGGAGAAGCAGACAGTGAAAAACGAGGGAAAGCAAGCAAGCACTCAGAAAAACGGGGGAGCGGAAGATGTGGGATTATATCTGGTGAATGATGTGGATGCCATCCAATGCTAAGGCAAGTGCTGTGGGGCTATAACTGGTGCTGTGTGGCAAGTGTTTTGGGTGCAATCTGCTGCTGTGGGTGCAATCTAGTGCTGTGGCAAGTGAAATCTGGCACTACAGTATATATATATATATATATATATATGTAACGGGTATTCCCCCACCCAATCGCAGATTCTACTGTGTGAGTGCAGGAAACATATATTGTTACTCAGGTGTGGTGCATTACCTGTTGGCTCACAGGAGGGCTGAGCTTCCGCCACGGGGAACCTGGGGTAATTATACTAGGGGTGATCACTTACAACATCTTCTCGGTACAGCGCCTCCACCTGCGATGGCTCCCACCAGAGGGGGAGTGGTTCCTCGCAGGACAATCAATAATACCATACACAGTGCTTTATATAACGAAGGACTTTACTAACGACTAATAATGATAACCTGTGTCTCTCTCACGGTGAGACACTAACAGTGACGTCTCGCAGGACGATTCCCAAACACTAGGTGATCCCACCCAGTGTCCCAAGAACCCCACCCAATGTCCCGTACTCCTACAGAGATAGTCAATGGGTGACTGCGCAGTCACTAAGAACCTCTAGGCCTGTTGGTGCACATGTGATGGTATAATACCTGCCGAGCACTCCGGTGCTCGGGTCAGCAACAAACTTCTCAAAGGGTCAGACGTGTGATGAATCCGTCTGATCCAACCGAACTCCTTGCACGTGCGGACCGCTAGGGGGTCCCACTCTGGAATCGTCTCTGAGGACCCCAACGTGGGTCCAACCGCTTCCACAGGAACAGCAGCAGCCGCTGTGTCCCTATCTATATAAATGGTACTAACGTGACAGGAACCCTAACCTAGGGCCTGTCCCTGTAGTACAGCAACCTGTAGTGGCTTGGGGAACTCCTAGGGCCTGCAGGGGTAATGACCTATCCCACTCCCCCAACTACCCAAGTCCCTTCGGTAAGTGATCTGGAATGGACTAGAGTACTCTTCCATGCAGTACTTGGGCGTCTACCTACTGTTGGCTAGCCTAGTGCAGATCCTCTCCAGAATTCCTGACCTCGTTAACAGGCTATCCCTTCAGGCATCCTACCCCTAGCGCTACCTCAAGGTGACTAGAACAGCTATAGCCCTTCTCCAGACCCACTACTCTCTGACTAGTCCCAGCGCCTACAGCAGCCAGCTGTAGCTCACAGGAGGTTGGCAGTCAACGTGCTGCGCAACAAGGTGCCTGCCTGTCAGACCTCACAGCACTGCCCGCCGTGACTCTGACAATGCAGCACTACACTAAGGGCAGCGTCCCTATCTTGGGCCTCCCTCAGCAATTACCCACTAACCTAGTGGGGAGTTGGGGCCTACCTGGGGTGTGGGTACCTATGGGGTGCAGGAGCTGCTCTCGCTCCCCGCACCTTACTTCCCTACAGCTCCCTGACTCCAACTCTGCGTAACCTTCCTTTCCCAGCTCCCACTAATGTAAGTGGCAGGGTCCCTAACCCGAGGGCTGCCCCTGGCAACACTCACCTTACTGGGGAGCTGAGCTATCTCGAGCCCTGGGGGTGCTGGCCTAGTACAGGGAGTCCCTGACTCCTGTACCCTACCTCCTTCCCTGGGCTGCTCCGGTCTCTGACTGATCTAACGTGCTGCAAGCCCGCCAAATGTATCTCTTTTCTCAGGGGTCTCCTAAGCCCTATTGGCTCCCTGGGGTCACATGGGGCTCGCAAAGGCTCTGGGGATATGTAGTCCCAGCTCAGAGCCTTCCCTGGTAGGCTAGGGGTTCGCGGGCTTTTCCCTACCTTCACTGCGCTTGCGCAAGCTTTCCCGGGCTGCCTCGACCTTCCCTCAGCTCTCCCTGCTCTCGCGCGAGCTATCCCTGTCTCGGGGGCTGTCCCTGCGCCTACGCATCCCTGCGCATGCGCAACAGTATCCTCAATGGCGGCGCCCTGCTTGTCCGGCCGCCGGGACCTTAGAGACGCGATCGCGGCCTTAGCAACCGCCCGATCGCGTCCCCGGCAACCGGCCGCAGGCAGGAGAAGCCGCGCTGCTCCCTGCTCCAGCCCCCACCCTTGGAAGCAGCCGTCGGGTCTGTCGGCACCCGCGACCGAGCTGCTCAAGGGGAGGGGGGTCTCCAGGAGCCACGGGAGCTCCAGGCTACATATATATATATATATATATATATATATATTGTGTGTGTGTACAGACATACTAATAAGTGCTCCCACATAGCTCGTAGGTCGCAGCACGCCCCGTTCCTCAGCGAAACGGGATGGACCCAATGATGAAGCATGCCACCAAGGGGAAACCCTATTGGGTGAGGGTTATATAAAGAAAACATTCTGTTTTCCTTGTTTTTTTATGAAAAAGAGTTTGTTTTGCAGTACTGAAGGATAACTTTAAAGGGATTTTTAAACTCCCTGCAGCTCATCAACAACCCACAGTTTATTCAATACCGCCAGCCTGGTGATGAGCAGAGTATTTAATGATCCCCATTTGTTTTTCTTGTGCCCCACCTGGCACACATCATGTCGCAGGATCCTGCAAGTAGTAGTACGGCTGGAATTTCTCCAGGCACCCACTAGACCCTGCAACCCTGAATAGCTGCTCTTTTTTGATGTTATAACTACACTTTCACAATTGCTTTATTAACCTTCAAGCTTTCTCAAATTTGCTTGAAAATGCACCATTTGCCCACTCTTTTTTTCAACATTTTCCTGGGGGGTGAGAACCCCCCTTATGCTGGTCGGGCTCGCTCACCACAGTGCACTCACCACTACTTTTACACCGGGCTGAAAAAATTTCTGCGGACGCCCATGCCTGTATACTGGACTTTGCACCACTGCCGCCAGCCCTGACCTCTGCCTGCTTACCGACTTCGAATACTCTAACAGAACTCTGTCTCAGGGTTCTGGTCGGTTATTCTGCATCCCTACCTCAGCCCTGCGGGTCCGCTTCCTGATTGGAGACGAGCACCGTCACACATTTTAATTAACGGATTTAGTCCTTCGCCTTTTTTTAGAATATTAATATTGCCATATCCTTTCTAATATGACGTCCAAAAGGCTTAGTTCCATTATTTAACACGTTTTGAAATTCTTGAAATCGAGCACAGTACCACTACTTTTTTTTAATGCATTTCAACGACTTGCTGATAAACCAAGAAAGGAGTGATACTCCATACTACCAATACCATCAACAACTGACCACAAATCCTATTATTGCAGCAAACTAATGAAAAGGTTAATGATCCTAAGACTGCTTTTACTACGATTGTGATGATGATAACAAGAATTAAGAAAACATGACTGCACAGTACACAGCCCAGCATCTACCAGCAACAGTAGCATACACAGCAGCAACAGATGTGTAATTACAGTATAACTAAGGACATTGAAATCTCTGCTGCCTCTTCTGCTTCTCTTAACAGACTATTACAGCAGAAATAATTATTATAGCTGTCAAATTTTACTGTAAGAACTTTCAAGTAGCAATGTTTCTAATAGCGGAATATGTGAGTTTAATGAATCTTTATTGCTATTGCTTCTCATTATCCACCTCTTGAGAACATATGCAGTGTATTCAGTTTAATGGAGAAAGAAGAAGCCTAGTGGCCAGTACACTATCTCAGGTCTTCAGAGTAATAGTCTAGTAAGAATCCCAGTGCCACCCTGAAAATCTGTCTACTAGCTGTATCTATTGGTGTTTCAGCAAAATTAGAGAGTAAGCATTTGGGAAGGCAGTCTGTAAAATGCTAAGGAGAGCACTAAAAGCCAGCAGTGATATCTAAAATAAAAAAAATATTAATGCCATATTGATTAGATCAGCTTCAATGAACTGGCAGACTAGCACCAGCTGCATCCCAGTCAGGTCTCATATGTTCTCCTGGCATGATTAGGTGAACTCTTTGTGCTTTTGTTCCTAAAATCAGTTAGTGGTGGTTATTGGTCCACAGTACCAACACTTGTTCACTAAGAATTTATTGGAGCAGGTATCACTATTATAGATCAATACATGCATTACCACATAAATCAAAGGATCATGAGCCCCCGATTGTATCACAGTGATGGATTGTACAGAGCTATGAGAGATATAAAAAGGTCACTATTGTCACATCTGTCCATCTTATCTGGTATAAAACAAAATGTAAAACATGCCAAAAGGCAGTCGAAAAAGCATCCAAATGAATTTGCCCAGCTCATCTTGATAATTATATTGTTTTGCTAAGGCATTAGTACTTTGCTTAATGTAATGTCCTCTTCTGAGAATCTCTTTCCTCTGTTAAATCTAAATCAATGTATGTAATTGTTTTTTATTGATTTTTCAACTTGAAGCTGTTGTTCTGTGGAGATGAGCATTTTATCTTCTAAAGAGAATGTCTGTCCTTTGTGTCAATGTAGAGTGTCAGTAGTGTTAGAGATTTTATATTTCCCTAGTTGCTTCATCTTTGTAAGAAATTAGGACAGACAAAGCAGCATTACTGCTGCCTGACCTGTGAGCAGTGGAAATCTTCATAGTATACAGTATACCTGCCGGTATTTATATTTATTTTCTAATGTTAAATCTTTGGTTTGGTTTTAAAAATATCTGTTAGACATATTGCAGCAATTTTTAGTATGCGGTCTACAGCGATAAAAAATATTTTTTTGTTTTTACGTAGAAAAGAAGCATCTTCAAAATTATAATTCTCCATTTGGGATGGGCACTTGGAAGAATAAGAACGTGTGAATTGGAATAATATGTAATGATTCATAGTTATACTTGGTATTAGAGCAGTACAACATTTTTGCTACACTTTGCGAACCATGCTAAATTGATTTTGTTTTTTCATGATCACACAATTCAGGCAATTTCGCCAAGCATTATAACACATTATGCATTTCAATTTCAATTTCAATTAAGTTCTCTTCATTTCTCTTACAATTTAACTTACTGCAGATACTACACACACACTATCTGCTTTTGCAGCGTGGGTAGAGAGTGAAGTGAATAAAGGGAAAATGCTGCACACTGTCAAAAAAAGAATAAAGGATACAAATACCGGTGCTCCTGGTTCAGGACTCTCTGTGATAATCCAAAGTATAATGAAGGGTAAAGGAACAGGGCTCCACGGATTTCTAAACAAACAAACTTATTGCCAACAAGATAACTTGATGTTTCGGCCACACTTGGCCCTTCTCAAAAGCAGAATGGCAGGCATAGAGAGTGAAGTGATACAGTACACACACAACAGAAGGTGATCTAGTTATTCACTTATTAGATCGTTCAGTGAAGCATTACAAATATCAGTACAGATGTAGCAGGCTTTATTGCACAAGCTGGGCCGTGCCAGGTTGGTGGTGTGGGTTATCATGGCAATTGAGGGATCAAAAAATAAGTAGTAGAAACTGCTACTAAGGCCTAGATCCACAGCTTCACTTAACGAGATACAGATGCAGCGGCTGTTATTGAAATACTTCAATACTCGCGTATACCTCGGAATACCCATGTGATGGCTCATGATTTCTTCAAACCGAACCGCCTTTAGATGCGAGTGCAGGCGAGTGCAGAAAATGGCATTTTAGTGTTCTGGCTTTTAAACACCTGAAATTGACACAGTAGCACAGTACTGTACATATTACAATTCATTCATTTCATTGCATTTAATTGCACACAATCAATGAAATTCAAACAATGCAGCTGCGATAAACACGGATGCATGGGGCGATTGACGGCGTTTATATATATATAAAAAAAAATATATATATAAAAAATATAAAAATATATATATATATCCATTGCATACGTTAATGCAGGGTATGCCTGTGTGTGTATACACACAGGCATACCCTGCATTAACGTATGCAATGGATCCAGAGCATGTATGTAAAGTGAAAATGTACTTAAAGTGAAGCACTACCTTTTTTCCACTTATCGATGCGTGTACCGTACTGCAATCGTCATATACGTGCATAACTGATGTAAATAACGCATTTGTAACAGGCTCTATAGTCGCTCCGCTTGCGCACAGCTTCGGTACAGGTAGGAACGTGCTGACAGGCGCATGCGCGAGCTGCCGTTTGCCTATTGGGCAATATGTCCTAACTCGCGAGTGTACTTAAAGTAAGTGTCCTTAAACCGGGGTATGCCAGTATATATATATGAAGACGGAGACACAGCCTGACGAAGCCGAGTTGTCGGTGAAACGCGTAGCTCCTTCTAGTTTGCTGTTTTTGACCCACGGGGGCCTCCGTAATCAGCGCGAGCAGTTGCACACAGTGTCTCCATCTCCCTGCCTTCCGGACGCGGTGACAGGGTTATCTGCTGCAGGACGCTCAACCTTGCTACGGTAGTAGACCTGGGACTTTTGATGTGAGTGCTTTGTGAGTTGTTGCTACACTCCAATAAATGTATTGATTTAAATACTGATACAATTGCCTCACTTACCTTCCACCATCACACTTGGGAGAAACTGGGACGTTTGCTGGCAAACGGAGGAAATTCTCTGTCAGAACTCGTCTTATGAGCAACATCTGATTCCTGTTGTGCTGATCGGTGTGGACGGGTGGGAACTCCCACAGATACCACTTGAAGTATCTATACTTACACTTGGCCGTTTAAGTATTATAGATGCTGGATTTATATACTCACAATTCCCCCCTCTCCCCTAGGAGGCCTTTCCTCCGTTTGGTTATTCATTCATGATTGTTTTAACCCCTTGCTCCCCCTGTTTTCCATTTTTTATCTTGTATTAATGGTCTTGGATGGTCCCTCTTGGGGTTGAAGCAGAAGGGATTCTCAGGACATCTCTCATTGCCTAGAGAGATTCCCTTTTGCCAATTGTTGGTAACAGTATTCATTTAATTCATCTAATTTCACTATTTTCTAGATGTAGAAGTTAAGGTTAGCGACTGGGTGTTCTGTTTTACAGGTTTTATATAGTCCCTGAATGTTAGAGATGTAAGAGTGTGTGTGTGTATGTAAATATAAATTTGTAAAGAGCCCACAGTGTATATAGTGCTTTACAAAAGGTGTGTGTTGAGAGGGAGTGTACATCAATGGTGTGGGCAGGTGTGGACATGTAAGAGTCGGTAGCATTACTAAAAGACCATGCCAGGACGCAAGATGTAAAACCTGCGCAATGCTCCACACAGCAGGCACAATACAAATACCACACAGGAATCTGGAGTATAAAATCAGAGGAAGGTTCACCTGTTCCTCCAGCAATGTCGTGTACCTCATCATGTGCATGAAATGCCCAGGGGGTTACTACTACACAGGTAAGACGGGACAGGGGCTAAACAAGAGAATGAATCTGCATCGCCACAGCATCACACGCAGAACAAGAGACAGTCCTGTCGGCAAACATTTCTCTGACTCTGGCCACAAGATGAATGATCTGAAGGTGGCCAAACTCAAAGGTAATCTTAGAACACTGAAAGAGAGACGGTTGCACGAATACAAATGTATGCAACTGTTTGGGACACTTAGTGATGGCCTAAACTGAGACCGAAGTTTTATGAGTCACCACTGATATGAGAGAACTCTCTTCCCATGAGTGCTGAAGGCCATGTCCATACATACTGCGCTATATATACTGTATATATATATATATATATATATATATATATATATATATATATATACAGTGCTCGACAAACCCGGTCGCCAACTCGCCAGCTGCAATCGGATATTGGCTCGTGGCCAGTAACCTTTCCCCTGCTCTGCAAAAAAAAAAATCCCCTGTTCGGAAAAAAAAAAAAATTTGAAAAAAAAAAAATCGTAGCTGATTGGCTGTGACGCGGGATGGAGTTGCCAGGACTTCAAACCGCCCTTTCTGCATGGGTAAGTAATGGGGGGGGGGAGGGGGGTTGAGTGCGTGCGTGCATGCGCGTCTGCTGCTGCTCCTCCTCCTCCTCATATCCTGCTGTATAATTCTGTCAGCTCCTATAATTTACAATTTACTGATCCGGTCATGGAGGAGTTTGGACAGATGCTTCAGGTGGGGGGAATTTAATGCACTTTAAATATTTATATACAGTATACACTGATACATCCTTCCCCCTCTCTCCGGTGCTCCCGCTGCCCGCGCGGGTCGGAACATACTGCAAAAGCCGGGGTGTTTCCTTCCCCCCCCCCCTCCGGTGTTCCCGCTGCCCGCGCGGGTCTCAACATACTGTAAAAGCCGGGGTGTTTCCCTCCCCTCCTCCCGGTGCTACCCGCGCGGGTCACATACTGTAGTGGCCGGGGTGTTTCTCGCCCCCCCCCCCCCCATCCTGTGTTCCCGCTACCCGCGCGGGTCACATACTGTAGTGGCCGGGGTGTTTCTCGCCCCCCTCCCCCCCCCCCATCCTGTGTTCCCGCTACCCGCGCGGGTCACATACTGTAGTGGCCGGGGTGTTTCTCGCCCCCCCCCCCCATCCTGTGTTCCCGCTACCCGCGCGGGTCACATACTGTAGTGGCCGGGGTGTTTCTCGCCCCCCCCCATCCTGTGTTCCCGCTACCCGCGCGGGTCACATACTGTAGTGGCTACCCGCGCGGGTCACATACTGTAGTGGCTACCCGCGCAGGTCACATACTGTAGTGGCTACCCGCGCGGGTCACATACTGTAGTGGCTACCCGCGCAGGTCACATACTGTAGTGGCTACCCGCGCGGGTCACATACTGTAGTGGCCGGGGTGTTTCTCGCCCCCCCCCCCCATCTTGTGTTCCCGCTACCCGCGCGGGTCACATACTGTAGTGGCCGGGGTGTTTCTCGCCCCCCCCCCCCCATCCTGTGTTCCCGCTGCCCGTGCGGGTCTGAAGATACTGCAGTTGCAGGTGTTTCTCTCCCCCCCCCATCCTGTGTTCCCGCTGCCCGCGCGGGTCTGAAGATACTGCAGTTGCCGGTGTTTATCTCCCCTCGGTGCTCCCGCTGCTCGTGCGGGGCGGGAGGAAGTAGCGGGGTGTTTCCCCCCCCCTCTCTCTCTCTCCCCTCCGGCGCAGGTCCCTTCCTGTGTGTGTGTGTATGGGTATGAGAGAGAGATTGAGTGTGTGTGTGTGTGTGTGTGTGTGTGTGTGTGTGTGTGTGTGTGTGTGTGTGTGTGTGTGTGTGTGTGTGTGTGTGTGTGTGTGTGTGTGTGTGTGTGTGTGTGTGTGTGTGTGTGTGTGTGTGTGTGTGTGTGTGTGTGTGATTGAGTGTTTGTGTGTGTGTATGGGAGAGAGAGAATGTGTGTGTGCAGGACACCAGAGGTAACCCCCCAGTCAGTCACCCCCCCCTCCACCAGTCAGTCACCCCCAACCCAGTCAGTCACCCCACCCAGTCACCCCACCCCCCCACACAGTCACCCAATCAGTCACCCCACCCCCCACCCAGTCAGTCAAAAGTCCCCCAGTCAGTCATTGTCAGTCATACCACCCCCCCACCCAGTCACCCAGTCAGTCATCCCATCCCCTCACCAAGTCACCAAGTCAGTCATCCCACCCCCCCCCAACCAGTCACCAAGTCAGTCAAAAGTCACCCAGTCAGTCAAAGTCAGTCATCCCCCCCCCCAGTCAGTCAGTTACCCCCCCAGGTCAGTCAGTTGCCTCCCCCCCGTCAGTCAGTTACCCCCCGTCTCTCCCCCTTCTCTGTCTCTCCCCCCCTCTCTGTCTCTCCCCCCCTCTCTGTCTCTCCCCCCCTCTCTGTCTCTCCCCCCTCTCTCTCTCCCCCCTCTCTGTCTCTCTCTCCCCCCTCTCTGTCTCTCTCTCCCCCCTCTCTGTCTCTCTCTCCCCCCTCTCTGTCTCTCTCTCCCCCCTCTCTGTCTCTCTCTCCCCCCTCTCTTTCTCTCTCCCCTCTCTGTCTCTCTCCCCTCTCTGTCTCTCTCCCCTCTCTGTCTCTCTCCCCTCTCTGTCTCTCCCCTCTCTTTCTCTCTGTCTCTCCCCTCTCTGTCTCTCTGTCTCTCCCCTCTCTGTCTCTATGTCTCTCCCCTCTCTGTCTCTCTGTCTCTCCCCCCTCTGTCTCTCTGTCTCTCTCCCCTCTCTGTCTCTCTCCCCTCTCTGTCTCTGTCTCACACACTCTCTGTCTCACACTCTCGATCTGGATATCTTATTTACCCTGTATATCTTAACTGCCCTATACTACACCGAAATAACCTATACTGCTTTCTTCCAGATCTCACTCAAGCTTCACCCGGGAGACATCGGAATCCCCCCCAACCCAGAAGACAGGTAAGGAACACCTCCCCTCCAATGTATAACATTGCGGGAATGAGGGTACCTGGACATTGAGGGACTGCGGATCAGGTAAGATCCCAGGCGGGATTGCTGCTTTAAATATTGTGAAGCGGGGACGTCCAGATACTGGTTAAGGGGTTCAGGAAACTAGTCATTCACATCTGGTTTTTTTTTTCTAGATCTGACATTTATTCACACAAACACACACACACATACTCAATCTCTCTCTCCCATACACACACACACACACGTAACAAGGACCAATTGTAGTATAATGTAATACAATAAATAAACTTATGTCAAAAACGAATGTTCTTACTAGGAATTTATTCAATTTATTTTATTTATGTATTTTTTTTAAAGCGGGGACGGGACTAGGGGCGGGGTTGTGGGCGGGACTAGGGGCGGGGTTGTGGGCGGGACTAGGGGCGGGGTTGGGGGCGGGACTAGGGGCGGGACTAGGTGGCGAGTAGATTTTTTGGTTCGGCGAGTAGATTTTTGGGTGATTTGTCAAGCACTGTATATATATATATATATATATATTGTGACGTCTCAGTCCCAGCGTCGGATCTTTTGTTCAGATCAAAGGCAGGAAACACTGTACTTTCTAAGCAGGGGTTTATTTACAGGGTATAAGGCAGGTACAGGGTTAACTCATAACACAAAACAGAAACAAAAGACCTAACTCCTTCCAGGAGTACTGACTAATATTGCTTAGTCCCTAACTAAATCGTGGGAGAACTAAACGCTTTTCCCCACTTTACCCAGTGTACCTGCAGCAGGTCTCCTTTCAATCTCTCACAGGGCTGTCTGTGTGTGCCTTCCCAGATCAGTATAGCAGCGTCTCTCACCCTCTCTGTATAACTCTCAACAGTGTGTGTCTGGCAGCATGGGGGAGGGGGAATCTTGGTATCACTTCCTGACTATACAGGCTAGGCTAATTAGTTCATTAACGCACAGCTGAACAGACCTGTCCAGAATGATTAACTCTATGAGAGCTGTAAAGTCCCAGAACTGCCCCATTCTAGCCCTTAGAGGGCAGTGACGGCATCACATATCCTTCCCCCCTGCGAAACACTGTCCTGTGAGCGGCCCGTGCACTATCCCATGCACCAACCTCTTTGTCAGACATGTCTGACATCCACCTCTTCTTAATGGTTTTCTTCATTAGACTCCTGCCGAGCAGTAATAGAGTCCAGCGTAGTGTCCCACTCAGTCTTCAGAGCTTCGAGCTTTTCGCCTAGGTCACGCTGTTGTTTCTCTGCCTTCTTGCGGCCAGCATGCTCAAACTCCAGGTTCTTCCTCAGGTCTTGATGCTGTCCTTCTATACTTCTTCTCTGGCTTAGGGCAGTTGCCAATTCAATTCCTCTCAGGGCCTTCATCTCTTCCCGGTGCTTGCTCTGGGTTTGTGTCAGCGCATCCTTCAGATTTTGGATCTCTGTCGTTTTTGTCGCTGGGATTGCTGCTGCTTCTGTTTCCCATGCCTCTTTCTCCTGGGAGTACTGATTTTTGGTGATGGAGCAGGCTCTCTGCTTCTCCAGCTCTTTCTCCAGCTTGAGGTTGTCCTCCTTTATAGCTGTGAGTTGCTGGGACGTGTGTTCAATTATCTGCTTTAGCTCTAGAAGCCTTTTATCCAACTTCAGTTTTTCAGATTCCAAGGTTAGGAAATTTTTAGTTTTTTCATATTCCGCTTCCAGTGATGCTCTGGTAAGGCTCAGGGTGGCCTTCAGCTCATCATGCTGCTCGGTGGGGACCCACTGATACTCAGTCGCTCCTGTAGCACTTGCTGCTTTACTTTACCCAGCTCTGTTTTTAACGTGCAGACCTCTCGCTGAGAAACATCTTGCTTGCCGATGAGGCGTTGAACATCTTGTTGGGACGCCTCATAGAACCGTTTCCAGTAAACACTCTTTTGGTCTGACTCACTTGGATTTCTGCTTATGGCGGTATCGGTAGCCTTTGTCATACCAAGGCTAGTAGTCACTCCTGTGCCATGGGGGTAAACTTTCCCTGCAGCTTCTGTTGCACACGGAGGATATCCTTTCCGCGGGGCCACATAGGAGTCCTCATCGTCCTCTTCTGAACTGCAAGAACTGTACTGAACCGTAGAAACCCAGCGTGAACCATGCCCCTGTGACGGTTCAGGGGATTCCTTCCCCTTCTTTCACTCCCTCGGTCCCTTCCCTTGCCAATTCCCCTGCGCTCACCCACTCCTGCCCCGCTCAGGCTACCCCTGATGCTGTCCCTTTACCACAACGCATGCCCCGCATGTCTCGCGCACCCGCGCGGTCCCCGAGCCCCTGCGGCAACGTTCCCCGCTCTCAGACCTCCTCACTACCCTCTGTCATTCCCTCAACTCCGGTGGCGGTCTCCTCTGTCCCTCCGTTTCCCCCGATGGTGTGCCCGCGGCGTGGCTCTCCGCGCGTCTCGTGACGCAGCCTGTGCGCGCGCACTCTCAGGTTACAGAGGGCGCGCGCACACGCTCCTCTTTTAAAGCCTGCCAATCTCTGGACTCCTCCTCCCATGCCTTGCAAGCCATATCTCTGTCCAACCCTCTATCTCCTCCTTCTCTTCTCCTGACCTATCCCTATCGTCTCCCAGTTCCCTCTCTGCTCCTCCTCTCTCTCCCATTGGTGTTCCCTCCTTTATAATCCCTGTCTGCCCTCTCTATCATCGCTCTGCATAGTTCCTGTGTGTGCAGTCCTATGCTTTGCTCTCCTTGTGTTCCAGCTTGTACCTGCTCCTGTGTTTCCTTGGATTTCCCGGGCTTTGACCCCTGCTCGTCCTGGACCACCCTGCTCTCTGTACCCCTTGAACCTTGCTATGAACTCTACCTTGCTGACCTCTGGAACCCTTGGAATTGGCTTACGAACTTTGACTAGTCTACTCTCTGGATCCCCTGGACTTTAGCGCACGAACACGACCATTCTAACGTTTACCACCAAGGACGTTGCAAGTATCCTAACTACTTTCTCTACAGGCCCAGCAACGCCATACCACACTCCGGGCTTTCCCCCACTGCTGTGGGTGTGTGGTAATACCGTTTCCACCTCAGTATTGGGGTCTTGCCAGGTCTGCGGGCATAATGGCGTGACAGCCCCACAGAAAAGTTACATTACATTGGTTCCGAGGGCAAACTGCGGCCACATGTCCAAGTTCATGGCATCTGTAGCACTCTATATATCTTCCAAAACTGGGTCGGCGTTTTGTCTCCAGTCTACTGGGAACAATGAGACCAGAGTCCCTCCTAGGTGCTGTGGGACTTCCTACTCCTTTACGCAAGTCAATGAGTCCTTGCGGATTCCTATTCAGTTGAACAGTCTTATCGGACCTCCTGGGCGCAGGAAGCGAGAACCGAGGCACTCATCTGGACTTGAGCTCTTGGACATCTCTTCTGCAGTCAAGTAACATTCGACTAAAGCAACCAGCTGTTCGGCGTCTTTGGGGTCACTCTGGCTCACCCACTTCTGGATGGTGCGGGGGAGACCTCTCAGGATCCGGTCGATAACGACTCTTTTGACAACTGCAGCAATGGAACATACCTCAGGCTGGAGCCACTTCCTTGCAGAGTGTATAAGGTTATAGAGTTGAGAGCGGGGGGTCTTCTCTAAATCATAACATCAGGAATGGAACCGTTGGGCCCGAACCGCGAGGGTGACCCCTAGCCGTGTAATAATCTCCGCCTTCAGGGTGTCATAGTCTTTAGCTTGCTCGGGCTCTAAGTCATAATAGGCTTGTTGTGAGTCACCCACCAGGAAGGGAGCAATTATTCCCGCCCACTCCTCAGCTGGCCACCCTTCGCTTACTGCGGTGCGCTCGAAGATTGACAGGTATGCCTCAACGTCATCGTCCATCGTCATTTTCTGAATGAGGTGCGTTTTTACCTGGTGAGTGACCTGTGGGGCCACTCTAGGCTGAGCGGTAATTATCTCTCCCAACGCTCGGAGCTCCTGGTATAGGCAAAGTTGCGCCTCGTTTTGCTCTTCTTTTAGTGTCTGATGTAGGGACAGCGCCATCTGCTGTACTAACGCCACCATACTTTCAGTTTGTGACTTTGTCATCTGTAGTAAACTCTCATTATAGGATTTTGACATCCCCTCCAGTTGCTGCAAACCCCGCATTAAATTTGCAGAATTTTCTGTTTGCTTGTACTGAAGCGAGGTCAGAAATTCCTCCATTTTCTCCTTTCACTGCCTTGTGGACTGCCCGCGTTAAACTCCACCAATTGTGACGTCTCAGTCCCAGCGTCGGATCTTTTGTCCAGATCAAAGACAGGAAACACTGTACTTTCTAAGCAGGGGTTTATTTACAGGGTATAAGGCAGGTACAGAGTTAACTCATAACACAAAACAGAAACAAAAGACCTAACTCCTTCTAGGAGTACTGACTAATACTGCTTAGTCCCTAACTAAATCGTGGGAGAACTAAACTCTTTTCCCCACTTTACCCAGTGTACCTGCAGCAGGTCTCCTTTCAATCTCTCACAGGGCTGTCTGTGTGTGCCTTCCCAGATCAGTATAGCAGCGTCTCTCACCCTCTCTGTATAAGGCCTCGGCCATGTTTACTGGTTGCTGGCGGAAGCGTGCTGACGCGCGCTCCCGTTCAGCACTGAGCCCTTACAGTCGCAATTAGAGCGTCTTTAGTAGGGGCTCAACTGCGTTTCCGCGCGCTTGCGGAAGCGCAGGTCTTAAGGCAATTTTAAATTCCCCTGCTTGCCGGCGCGACAGGCCGGTCACGTGAGCGGTTCGCCCAATGAGGGCGAACCAGCTCCGTGACGTCACTGGCCCGCCCCCGGCCCGCCCCTGACGGCCCGCTGATGGTGTGTGCGGTAAGCAACCGCAAGGCCAGGGAAAGCACCTGCTTTCCCTGAGCCTCAGCGCGCCTCAGCGAGCAAGCAGGGAGCATGGACTCAGCCTAACTCTCAACAGTGTGTTTTTGGCAGCAGGGGTGGGGGGGGAATCTCTGTATCACTTCCTGACTATACATGCTAGGCTAATTAGCTCATTAACTCACAGCTGAACAGACTTGTCCAGAATGATTAACTCTATGAGTGCTGTAAAGTCCCATAACTGCCCCATTCTAGCCCTTAGAGGGCAGTGACGGCATCACAATATATATATATATATATATATATATATATATATATATATATATATATACATATATATATATATATATATGAATATATATATATATATTATATACTGCTGCGGCACATCCTATTCTAACTTTTGCCCGTCTTGCTCCGCGCATCATTATGGGCTGGCGCCGAACGTGGCCGTGCGCCAGCCCATCCTAGCCGCATCTTCCCCTCCCGCTTCCCTTCCCCTCGCAACCCCGTGGCTGTTACGGCCCGCTCCACGCTCCCAAAAATAAAATACCCCCTTACCTGCAGCCTCCTTCGGGGATGCCTGGCGTCTTCGGGATGCCTGGTGTCTTCGGGGATACAAAAGAAAACAGCGCACAACGCCAAATAGTGAAGCAAATTCAACAATATATTATAGAATTAAAAAGGGGGTAATATATCTGCGTACATAAAAAAGGTTGGTAAAAGGCATGTAGTGTGTATCACACTGTTTACCACTCGGCTGTTAGCTGTAGATTCAGGTGCTTGCTTCCCTCTGCTGCTGCAGCTCAGCTGATTCTGGGGCAGGACGTCAGTCTTTTCACTCCCAAGGGGATTTCCCTTCATGCAGCCAGGTTCAGCAGCTGGTACTGGGGCTCGGTGAAATCGCTCCTGCTTCCTAGCCGATATGAAGCTGCTCCTGTACCTTGGCAGGTGTATCCTCTGCAGAGAGGTTAAAACGCAGCTTGCTGCTGTCTTCACAGCAGTGGTGGATTCAATAGGGAAGTTTGAACAGTCTTACAGAGTCTCTCACAAATGTCCAAAACAGCACACAGGATGAAATAAAAACAGGACAGGCCAACACATAGACAAAGGCCAATGTAAGCAGATATAAGGCAATAGAATGTTACATCCAACTAGTTTCGTAGAATTAACTACTTCTTCAGGGAATAATTAGGCCATTACCCAGAGGTCTTAAATACCTCACATAGATACCTTATTGGTCAACCAATTAGGGATAGACCAATCATCTATAATAGGTAATGGTCTGCGTGATAGGGAAGATGTGTAGTTTACTTTTAAAACAACAACTTTATTAACAAGAAAACAAAAACAAAACAATACCTATTTAATATAAACTTACATATAGACAAAATCTAGCATAAATAATTAAAAACATGCTGGAATAAATGGTTTCTGTGAGTAATATAGATACGGAAGTTAAAATCAAACATACTGATTTTAAAACCCAATCCAAGTTTTATCCCGCACATTCCAAGGGTCATCATATTGATACATTTTTTAATATGGTCATCAATGATTTTAACATTTTATCTAGAAATTTTAAGTCAGGTGATATTAAACACAACCTCAGTGCAAGTGAGTCCTTAGCCCTTAAAACTTTGCGTGATGACGAAAGCCTCATTATAAGACAGGCAGATAAAGGTGGGGGCGTAGTAGTCCAAAATAGGTGTGACTACGAAAAAGAAGCTCTAAGGCTTCTCAACGATACAACGTCCTATGTAAAATTACCTAAGGACCCTACAGCTGAATTTCTAAGGGTGCTTAAAGCACTATTAGACAACGCAGTAGCCCTGTCCGTCATCAACACAACAGAGTTTGCTTTTCTATTTTCTGAATTTCCTAGGATACCCATATTCTACCACCTGCCGAAAATTCATAAGGCTCTGGTTGACCCACCTGGACGCCCAATTGTGTCAGGTATACAATCTATGTCAGCCAACCTTAGTCAATATGTGGATTTTTTTCTCCACCCGTATGTTGGAAAATTAACCTCTTATTTGAAGGACTCTACAGCGGTTCTAAACTTATTTAAAGATTTTGAATGGAAAAGTTCATATGTATGGATTACATGTGACATAAAATCCCTGTATACTAATATACGTCACCAGAAAGGGTTGGATGCTGTTAATTCCTTTCTGGAATCAGACTCTGATCTGCATCCATTAAATAGGGAATTTATTCTAGAGTCTATCAGTTTCATATTGAAACATAATTATTTTCTGTTTCTCTCCACTTTCTACCTACAGGTTTGCGGAACTGCAATGGGTACTAGGTTTGCCCCCAGCTTCGCAAACCTGTACGTGGGAAGGTGGGAGTCTCAGTTTATCATGCCCGACCAACCATACCACAGGAATGTCGTTGTGTGGAGACGCTACATAGACGACATCCTGTGTGTGTGGGATGGTGATTACGATTCAGCAAGTGCATTTGTAGCCAACCTTAATAGGAATCACTACAACCTTGAGTTCACACACAAGGTGGATTCCACCCAGATAGATTTTTTGGACTTAAGATTAACTTCCAAAATGGATGGCACCGTGGAGACTGAGACCTTCTTTAAGGAGGTGGATACCAGCAATGTGCTGATGGCGAATAGTAATCACAAAAAGACATGGATAAACAACATACCAGGGGGGCAATTTGTGAGACTCAGACGTAACTGTAGTAGTTTAGAGGTTTTCAACCAACAGGCTAACAAATTATTTTGGAGATTTAGAGAGAGGGGATATCCTAAGGAACTTCTAGAAAGAGAGATCATAAGGGTACGTAATATGGATCGTAAGGATATGTTAGTTCAAAATAGATCCACGATTAAAAATAAAGAAGGTCAAAACACAAAAAAGGACACTCTTAATGTGGCTTTCATTACAGACTTTAATTCGGTTCATAGAGACATTGAAAAGGTTTTTAACAAACACTGGGGTATATTGTGCAATGATCCCATTTTGGGATCACATCTTGACGTTAAACCACGGTTTATTTACAGGAGAGCAAAAAATATCAAAAACTTGTTAGCTCCTAGTGATGTTTTTATAAGTAAGAGCAATACTACATCAAAAAAGAACTGGCTAGGGCCTAAACCAAAAGGCAACTATATCTGTGGTAATTGCACGATTTGTAAATACCAACATCCTGACAAATACACTTTTTATTCACAAGTAACGAAGGAAGTTTTTAATATTGATGACTTTATTCTATGTACCTCTACACATATTGTATACCTATTGGAATGTGCGTGTGGGTATCAATATGTAGGCAGAACCAAACGCAGCCTTAAAGTTCGGATTCAGGAACATGTCAGAAATATTAAAAATGGTTTTGAAAAACATAGTGTATCTAGACATTTCCTGATACACCATAATAAAGATCCGTCAAGTCTCACTTTTAAGGGGATTCAGTTGATTCCTATAAATAGAAGAGGAGGGGACAGAGTTAAAACATTGTCTTCTAAAGAGACATATTGGATACATAAGTTAGATACTATGTCCCCTAAGGGGTTAAATGAGGATGTGGATATTTGGGCACTTTATTGAATCTTTAGCTCACCACCCCTCTGTACCTAGGGGATGTATCATTTATCTCTGTATCTCTGTTTTCCTTTCTTTATCCTACGCTTTATTCTAGTTACATCTTTTTTTTTCAACTTCAAAATTTTTATTGGGTTTCACATCCAAAACATTATGCCACATCCCATTGTAAACGATTTGAAACCCCCCGAGGTTTACCCTTTTCCTTCTCACTATCGGGGGTAAAGTCACTCAAGAGCAACGAGGGACTAACAACATACACTCACAAGACTAGACAAACCTGACTCACTGGACCAGAGACTAGACAACAGAGGAAAAAACACCAAAGGGGGGAAAAGGAGAGGAGGGGGGGGGGGAAGGGAATGGACTGCCACCCTTTTCTTTGGTTGTGGAAGATCTGCTGTCGATCCGTAAGGCGTCCTTCTCCGTGGCTCCTGACGACTCCACCTCTTGGTTCCAATTCGAATAGTCGGGGGGGGGGATCCTACCTGTCATGTGCCTATGTTATAGTATGTTCCGCTCCGTCACCAGAGAACGCACTTGTGTGTATTATAGCAAAATCGTGCTGGCATCTACCCCGGGGATGTCGGATTGGATGAGCCATGGCTCCCATACTTTTAAGAAATTTCGGCCGGAGTCGTTGACCCAGCTAGTCAACTGTTCCATCTGGCAGACTTGCCACAACCTGTTTCGAATTTTAGAAATGACTGGAAGATCTTGCTGTATCCACAATGCTGCGATCTCGCACCGTGTGGCTGTGGCCATATGTGCCACCAGTTTGTGTGCCGATTTCGACAGCCCCTGAGCCCGCCTGCCCAGTAAGAACAGCCACGGGTCCAGGGGGACCTCTAAATCGAGGATACTTTGTGTCCAAGCTCTAATGCTCTCCCAAATCGGAAGTACCTTCGGGCAGGACCACAGCATGTGGACTAGGTCTGCTGTTTCCCCGCACTGTTTTGGGCAGAGCGGGGAATAACCGCCGACAAATTTAGATAAACGTAATGGGGTATGATACCAGCGCATCATGACCTTATATGCGTTCTCTTTTAACGTAGAGCATATGGAGCTTTTGGCTGCCGCCTGTAGGATCCACTCCCAGTCTTTGTCCTCTAAAGTCTCCCCTAGGTCTGTCTCCCATTTAGTCATGTAGTTCAGTTTGTCGGCGTCAGGTCCCCTTGGGCAGATCACTTCCCGGTATAATCTAGAGGTGAGTCCCCGTGTGTCCGTGGCTCTAGAACACAGCTGCTCGAAATTGGTCCTGGCTGGTCTAATTGGAAATTCATTATAGAATGCTCTTATCTGAAGGTAGCGGAATAATTCAGTGTTTGGAAGGCCTTTTTCTGATTTGACGTGTTCGAATGTTTTAATATACTGAGGCCCCTTCAGATTCATTAATCGCTTATATCCCGACTGTATCCAAATTTTAAAGTGCCGCTCTCCGGCCATCCCCGGGGCGAAATCTGGGTTATCGAATAGCGGGGTCATCAAGGAGTGTTTTGTCGTTAGTTTATGTTTAAATTTGGAACTCCTCCACACCGCCAGAGAGTTCACCATGGTCCGTAGCAGCATCCCCACTGTGTTGTCGCAGCGTTTTGGCAGCCAAATTAAATTATACAGCTCAATTGGAGCACAGCAGGTTTTCTCCAGTGCCACCCATCTCCGCAGGGACGGGTCCAGGTGCCACTGGACGATCTGACCCAATCTAGCTGCTTTGTAATATGCCATCAAACAAGGTACCGCTAGTCCTCCTCTAATCGTGGGTCTAGTTAATATATTCTTAGCAATTCTTGGACTCTTCTTGTGCCAAATGAATTTCATGATCTTTGACTGTAAGGCGAGGATATCTGCCCGCACCAATGGTATTGGCAGGGCCTGGAACAGGTAAAGCACCCTTGGCAGAAGATTCATCTTAATGCTATGAATTCTTCCAAACCAAGAAATTCCAAACCCCGCCCACACCCTCATATCCTCCCTTAGAGCTTGAAATAATTTGGGATAATTAGCTTTGTATAATGAGTCATATGTCTTGGTAATTTGGATACCTAAGTATTTGATTGAGGAGGCTTGCCATTTAAAGTTAAAATTTAGTTCGATTAATTTCTCCATTGGGCGCGGGAGACTAATGTTTAGGGCTTCAGATTTTGTCTGGTTAATTTTAAACCCGGAGATGAGGCTAAACGCACCCAGAATCTCAAAGACATTGGGCAGGGAAGTGAGCGGTCTCGACAGGGTCAAAATGACGTCATCAGCGTATAATGCCACTTTGTGGGGTTGGTCCCCTACGTCTATCCCTGTTATATCTGGGCTTAGGCGAATATGGGCCGCCAGGGGTTCTATACATAATGCAAATAGCAAAGGGGACAGGGGGCACCCCTGTCGCGTCCCGCTACAGATGTTAAATTGCTCCGATGGGAAGCCCTGGTGGCGCACCCTAGCTGTGGGGCCTTTATACAGGGCTAAGATGGCTTCTAGGAGGCGTCCCTCGAACCCAAACGCTCCTAGTACTGCCCTCAGATAGGACCAGTCAATCCTATCGAAGGCCTTCTCGGCATCCAGACTCAACAGCATAGACGGGATATTCTTTCTATTGGCCAGATCGATCAAATCAATGATCCGTCTTGTGTTGTCTGCTGCCTGCCTTCCTCCAATAAATCCCACCTGATCCGGATGGATTAGCCCAGGCAGGACAATGCCCACCCTGTTAGCTATAAGTTTAGAAAATATTTTCACATCGGAATTGATCAGGGATATGGGCCGGTAGCTCTTACAGTCTACCGGGTCCTTGCCAGGCTTATGGATCAGGGAGATTGAGGCCTGGAGCATCTGGGATGGAAAGGCGCCCCCCGCTAAAATCTCGTTAAATAGTTTTAATAGTTGTGGCGCTAATATTTTAAGGTATTTTTTGTAATATAAATTTGAAAAACCATCTGGTCCCGGAGCTTTAGCTGGCTTAAGGGCCTTTATAACCTCTGATAGTTCTTCGAACGTAAAGTCACCCTGTAGTGCCTCCTTTTCTGCCCTGCTCAATTTGGGAAGGCGCGCCTCTTTTAGGAATTTCTGGGTTTTTTCCTCTATTTTCTGTGTGTGGCTGACCTTATCTCCATCATAGAGAACTTCGTAGAATTTTTTAAATTCCTCAACAATTCTTCTGGGATCGGAGGTAAGGTCCCCCCCCTTGGTGCGGATAGAGGAAATACTATAATTAGGGAGTTTGTTACGTAATTTCTTGGCAAGTAAGGTATCTGGTTTGTTGGCTTTGTCGTAAAACTTACGCTTGGACCAGGCCAACTCCCTCTCGGCTCTGGAGTTTAGCAACAAATTGAGTTTAGTTTTGGTGTCAGAGAGTTCCTTAAGGGTAGCGCTCTGTTTAATAAGACTATGACATGTGGAGAGGTGTGCCAGTCTCCCTCGCAGATCTTTTATCTGGGACTCCTTAGCTCGTTTGGTTTGTGCTGCTAGATTCATTAGAAGACCCCTCATGGTTGCCTTATGGGCTTCCCAGAGTGTAGAGTGGGAAGATACACTCCCCGTGTTAATATCAAAGTATTCCCTGATTTTATCTCCTATCGCCCGCTCCGATAATGGGTTTTTTAACAGCAGCTCATTTAATTTCCAGTTCGCCCCCGGTCTGTCCAGGAGCTGCAGAGCACACCGCAGCTCAATCGGTGCGTGGTCCGACCATGAAATATCATGGATCCCAGTATGGGTGACCATGGGAACCGCTTTCTTAGAAACCAGGAAGTAATCTATCCTACTGTATCTGTTGTGGGGGTGTGAGTAAAAAGTGTATGCTCTCTCCGTGGGGTGTTTTTCCCTCCAAATGTCAAGTAACTGACAATCGTGCAGCCCGTGGAGTATGGTTAGTACGTCTTGTTTCTGTGGTAAGTTAGTCCCCGTGCATCTGTCCAGGTCTGGGTCTAGGGTGCGGTTCATGTCTCCAGCGAGGAATATACAACCCATTGCCACCTTGTGTAATTTATCGAAAAATGACGTAAAGAATTGCGGGGCCTGTTCGCAGGGGGCGTATATTGAGCTTAATGTGACCTCCTTGTTATTGATTGTGCCTGTGACTATAACGTATCTTCCGTCTGAATCTTTATACGATTTAACCATTTGGAAGGGCACTCTTCGATGCACTAATATAGCCACCCCCCTTTTCTTTACTGTTGCCGAGGACATAAAAACGGTCCTGTAGTGCCCGTCCAGGTATTTGGGATGATTAGATTTAGAAAAATGAGTTTCCTGAACAAACACTATATCCGCCCTTCTACGGATATAGTCCCGGAAGGCAATTCTGCGTTTTATTGGGTTATTAAATCCCTTAACATTATGGGAGATAAGGATCAGATCGTTATTCATCTTGGGGAGAGGTTGAACCTGCGACATGTGGCGATAGTGTTATGTGTTTCGCTACTAACCCTGACCGAAGTAAGGCAGTCTCCTTCCTGCTACGCTTGTGGTGATCCTCGGGTGGTGGGTCCTGCGGGATGGGGAGAGACAATAGGAAAACCTGGGGGAAGACACACATAAAACAGTAAACAATTAATGTCCTCCGAGCTGTGGCCCTGCCAACTTGGCTCAGAGTCCAATGCCTTTGGGGACTGGGCACTCGCCCTGGAACTCCCTCTGATGTCACTTCACCTCTTAATCCCCCTCCCACCCAAAGGACTTCGCTGGGACTACCCCCTCCCAGCCCCTGGCCCATGCGGACCGCAGAGCAGGCCGAGATCCCTCAGCTCCCACCCCACTCCTCTAACAACAAACTAACTATAACCTTCATATCTTATTCCTATTAACTCCTATGTTCGATGCTAACCCAGGCATCTGTTTCCGCCGCTTTAATCCCAAATCTATGATCCCCTATTCGGTTGGGTGGCCTCTACCCCTTACTCTATTCCCCGAATATCCTCTGTGGTGCACTCTCCCTTTATGCCTTATAGTGTCTCATCTTCCAACTTGCTTGACCCTCTCAACCTGCTTAACCTTCTTATCTCACGTCTACTTGCTATTGCTTACCTTCCTCCTTCCGTAACGTCCTCTCTCCTATATGGACACCTGCTTTTGCCTTCTTCTCTCACCTCCTCCACTTCCCTTGCCCTTCGCTATCCTACCCCTCTCCTTCTCTCTGCTTCCCGTCTCCTTCCAGCTACCGACACTTCCCTTACGCCCTCCCCTTACTTACTTTCTCCTACCTTCGTATTCCTTCAATTTACCTTCTCTTATCCCGCTTAGACCCACCGGCCTATGGGTAACCCCCCCTACATCTTTCCTCATCCCTGGTTGCTGTCCACCACCTTGTAAGCCCTCTATATGTTGTTTAATTTATTGCCCCACTACCCTCCTCCGAAGGCCTCTCCACCCGATTCCCTTTCTAGAGTGTGGGGATAGTGTCTTTTTTCCTCCGTCGCTGTTCACCGCTGCCTCTCCGTCTGTAGCTGTAGCGCTTGAGTAAATTCAAATCTCCCGCTGGTCAGGGCCTCTCGTGTGGTGCGCGTCACTGCCTCGCGACAACTGGATCTCCTCCTTGCCCCCTGCAAGATGGCCGCCCGCACCCTTCCGGTTTCAACGCCCGAGCATCCGGCCGCCGCCATTTTGGGAACGTCTTTCGACCCGGACGGATGTGTGCGTGCTCTCTGCCTGGCTGATGGTGGTTTCCTGCTCCTGCGTTCCAGACTGGATGCTTCTCCTACCTCGTGTACGTCGCCATCTTTGGGCCTTCATCTGTTATCTCCCAGGTAAGTGCATAGTCTCTTACAGATAGGCAAACGAGGATTTTTTCCCACCGGAGGGGATCTTATTGCGGATTCTTCTTCAACAACGGGAATACAAGCCTGTACCATTTTACCGGGCAACTTTAACTTTAACTGGAAACTGGGAAACATGGTTCCCTTACAACACGGGATGTAATAAGCGATAGCTATGCTGGAATTCAGCTTTTGGTGCGTGGGGATCGGGGAGATTGTCCCGCCGTTGCCCAGCTGGGGCCCGGGGTCTCCTCCACCTCCTCCGGTGGCACTGGTGCCCCCTTAAGCCCCAGCCTGTGAAGGAAAGCCTCTCCCTCTCCGATCTCCTTCATGTAGTGGGCCCTGCCATTTTTGCTGACGGACAGCCCGAATGGAAAAGTCCATCTATATCGCACGCTGTGGTCCCTTAACACTTTAGTGATTGGGGTGAGGGCCCTGCGGCGCAACAAGGTCAGGGGGGACAGGTCTTGGAAGATAAGTAGTTTTACCCCCTCAAATTCCACCGACTGTGTTTCACGAGACCTGCGTAGGATGGCCTCCCTGGTTTTATAGTAATGCAGGCGTGCTATGATGTCGCGCGGCTGCTCAGATTGCATAGGCCTCGTTCTCAGGGCCCTGTGGCAGCGGTCCATTTCTAGTCTCTCTTTGGGGATGTCCGGCAGCAGCTCGCCCAGCCATCTCAGAACGAATTCCTCGCACTCCCCTGCATCTTCAGGGACCCCACGAATCCTGATATTGTTCCGCCGCTCGCGGTTTTCGGCATCCTCCTGCTTCTCTTTTAGGTCAGTGATTTGGATCTGCATCTCCGCTGCCTTTTTTGTGTTGCGTTTGGCGGCCGTGGAGGTTATATCTAACTGGGTCTCCACGTGTCCCGTGCGCTCCCCCAGGCTCCCGATCTCCCTCCCCATCTCTTTTATTTCTGCCTGAAGGAGATTTTTAAGATCAGTGTAGAGGCGATTAAAATCGCAGAGCCGCACTGGTTGGTATGCTGGGTTGTCTCCGTCCTCCCTCTCTCCTTCCCGTTCTGAATCAGAGCCCTGATTCAAACTCGGCGCCATTACTGCCTCAGCCGCGCTGTTTCTCGTGCTGGGGAAATATTGTGGGAGCCCCTTTGATTTCGGGGTTTTGGCTTGTCGCTTCGCCATCCCGACAGTTTGACAGATTCTTAGGAGTTAAATTCCCGGGTTTTAGCTTATAATAAAGGTTGATTTATTTCAATAGATTACGAGCGGGGCTCAGAGCAATGGGATCACGCATCCATTCTCTCTGCCCTCGCGCATGCGCCTCCTAGTTACATCTTTTTATGCAAGTAATGATGGTGTCTATTTTAAGTCGACTAATATTGTGTTTCTTTTATTCCAGCATGTTTTTAATTATTTATGCTAGATTTTGTCTATATGTAAGTTTATATTAAATAGGTATTGTTTTGTTTTTGTTTTCTTGTTAATAAAGTTGTTGTTTTAAAAGTAAACTACACATCTTCCCTATCACGCAGACCATTACCTATTATAGATGATTGGTCTATCCCTAATTGGTTGACCAATAAGGTATCTATGTGAGGTATTTAAGACCTCTGGGTAATGGCCTAATTATTCCCTGAAGAAGTAGTTAATTCTACGAAACTAGTTGGATGTAACATTCTATTGCCTTATATCTGCTTACATTGGCCTTTGTCTATGTGTTGGCCTGTCCTGTTTTTATTTCATCCTGTGTGCTGTTTTGGACACTTGTGAGAGACTCTGTAAGACTGTTCAAACTTCCCTATTGAATCCACCACTGCTGTGAAGACAGCAGCAAGCTGCGTTTTAACCTCTCTGCAGAGGATTCACCTGCCAAGGTACAGGAGCAGCTTCATATCGGCTAGGAAGCAGGAGCGATTTCACCGAGCCCCAGTACCAGCTGCTGAACCTGGCTGCATGAAGGGAAATCCCCTTGGGAGTGAAAAGACTGACGTCCTGCCCCAGAATCAGCTGAGCTGCAGCAGCAGAGGGAAGCAAGCACCTGAATCTACAGCTAACAGCCGAGTGGTAAACAGTGTGATACACACTACATGCCTTTTACCAACCTTTTTTATGTACGCAGATATATTACCCCCTTTTTAATTCTATAATATATTGTTGAATTTGCTTCACTATTTGGCGTTGTGCGCTGTTTTCTTTTGTTTCCCTTCTCTTAGTGTGTGTGGGGTGCTGAGCCACCCCTGCGTTTACAGCTGCAGACGCCATTATCCCCAACACGGTTATGTGGCACTTATTATTTAATGTTTAACTATCTCACTGCATCACTAAATTGATGGTATAGTCACTGCACTGTATATATTTATACATTTAAACTTTATAGGTAGTTAGGTAGTAGCGCACAGTTTTGTTTTTTGTGTTTACTGTCTTCGGGGATGCCTGGCGTCTTCGGAATGCCTTGCGCATGTGACCGGTGCCCGGCTGACGCGCGGCACGCCGAAAAAAAAAAAAAAAGGAAGCCGCGTCTGCCCGCACTTTGCGGTGGCGGCCGAGTTAGAATAAACTCTGCTGCCACTGTATATATAAATATATATATATATATATATATATATATATATATATACACACACAACTGCCTCTTACACATACTCTATGTAATTCCATCCCTATATATCAATAGGTACCACATAGTATTTACACACACTTTTAGTAATGCTACAGCCTGTTACATTTCCACACCTACCCACACCATTGATATACACTCCCACTCCACACACACTTTTTGTAAAGCGCTACATACACGGAGGCTCCGTACCAATTTATATTTATACAGTACACACACACTCTTACATCACTAACATTCAGGGACTATTTAACACTTCAAGTCATAAATCACATACTAAACGGGGGGGGGGGGGGTGTTAGGTTTCAGTCACAGATAAAATTCCTACAGTATATGCACTGCACGCCGGAGAAGAGATCAGTGTATCTCGAAAACTCGCACAAATAAAAGCATATCCTTAGTATTGTCTATTCATTTTAGATTTATATATATATATATATATATATTTATATATATATATATATATATATATATATATATATGATAAAAAGGGGTACTTTTGCCTTAGTCAGGGTTGGAGAGGTGTGGGTCATCATTGTTAAGCCGGGGTCAGGAGTAGAGAAGAGCAGAATCCAGATGAGAGCCAAGGTCAAACAAGAACAGTCAGGAACCAGAACAAAAGGACAAGACAAGGAGGCAGAAATCGCAGTAAGCACTTCACACAAGGAAATGATTATGCTCAGCCAATTTGGCAGAGGGCAGGCTGAGCATATATAGGAGGTAAGGTCCAATGGTCTACAGGCTGTAAGGAGACTCAGCAGTAAGCCTGGCTGTGATTAGCTGCCCGGAAGCTGGTAGCAGGTGTGGGAAGTATCCCTGAAGCCAAAAGGTGATTCGGCACGTGCGCGCTGACCGCCCACCACATGTGAATGCTGCGTGCCGGTGACGCCACTGCACGGCTGCAACCTAGAGGCGGGGCCAGCAGGAACCATATTCACTGCAAAGTGGGGTGCGAGCGCTCTCCTAGGTTTGCAGCTGGTACCGGCAGGAAGTGAGGGGCGTCACAGTAGGAGATAGCAGAAAGACACCCGGTCGCAGTTTGGGGTGAGTAGCAGACATGCCAAGCACATCGCGGACCCTGACAGTACCCCTCCCCCTCAGGAGTGACCTCCGGGCATCTCAAGGAAGGCTTGTGTGGGGATTTAGCATGTAAGAGCCAGACAAGCCGGGGGGCATGTAGACGAGGTATGCAGCAACGTACCTCGGGGACAAATCCCCTCCAGTGTACAAGATATTGAAGAGCTCCTCTGGAGATCCTGGAGTCCAAGTTGTATTGTACCTCAAACTCCTGTTGGTCCTGCATGAGGAGAGGACCCAGAGATGAGGGCGAGTCGAGGAAATGAGGAACCTGCATAGCCGGTTTAAGCAGTGATGTGTGGAACACAGGCAGAATTCTCATAGAGGAAGGGAGTCGTAGGCGGTTGACTTCTTCCACAACGGAAAAGGGTCCGATGAACCCCCAGTGCAAATTTGAGAGTAGGAACCTTGAGGCAAATATTCATTGATGATAACCACACCTTGTCTCCCGGGCTGTATTCTTGAATCCTCCGTTGATGACGGTCTGCTTGTGTTTTCTGTCTGGAAGTTGCCCTCCTAAAATTCCCTTGAATTCGCTTCCAAGAGTTCTGTAACCAACGAATTCTGGTGTCTGGTCCCGGTCCCCAGATCTGGGTGTGGCGATGGATAGAAGAGATGGGTGAAACCCATAATTGATGAAGAAGGGCAACTCCATAGTGGATTCACTGCGCAGATTATTGTGCGCGAACTCGGCCCAGGGAAGGTCAGTCCAGTTATCCAGGGTGTCTGAGACAAAACAACGAATGTATTGCTCTGATGACTGGTTGATTTGCTCTGTCTGACCGTTGGTTTGAGGGTGGTAACCCGAGAAAAAATGCAGTGAGATACCTAATTGCTGAGAGAAAGAGTGCCAGAACTTAGAGATGAATTGTGACCCTCGCTAGGAAACTATGAGCTGTGGAACCCCATGGAGACAGAAAATTTCCTTAACAAAGACATCTGACAGTTTGGGAGCAATGGGAAGACCCTTTAACGGAATAAAGTGGTTTTGCTTGGAGAAGCGGTCTACCACTACTAAGATGGTGTTCATCCCTTTAGAAACCAATAATTCTACTATGAAGTCTATGGAAAGGTGGTTCGGGATGGGGAGAGGTTGAAGAAGTCCTGGTGGTTTGTTCCGGGGAGTCTTATATCGAGCACGCAGCAACAAATTCTTTAATGTCCCTCTGCATGATGGGCCACCAAATGGTCCTCTCCAAAAATTTGGTGATTCTCCAAGAACCTGGATGTCCGATGATTTGGAAGAATGACCCCTTTCTAGTACCTTCCTCCGATAAGGTGGTGCTGTATAAAAATCGACCCTCTGGAACTTCGAGACCTTCAGGGATGGGTGACTGGTCTTGTACAATATTTTCCAAGGCATTTAAAGTATTAGTGGAAAGTATGCATTTAGAGGGGAGTATAGTTTCCTGTCGCTCCCCGGTCTTGTCATCCACTGAAACTGACGGGAGAGGGCATCGGCCTTCACATTCCTCGAGCCCAGTAAGAAAGACCCAGTAAGAAAGAGCCCCTAGGCATTGAGCGCCTTGGAGGAAGAGCAAGTTTTTGTGGTCGGTCAGGATGGTAATAGGATTCTCGTGCCTTCTAGAAGATGTCTCCATTCTTCTAGGGCCAACTTGATGGCTAGAAGTTCCTGGTTACCTACGTCATAATTTTGCTCAGCTGGAGATTTTTTTTTTATATAAAAAGCACATGGATGGAGTCTGGCTTCGGGGGTCCTTCTCTGTGACAGAATGGCTCCGGCCCCAACGTCAGATGCATCCACTTCTAAGGTGAATGGCAGGTTGGGGTCTGGATGTATGAGGATAAGTGCCAAAACCAAGGCGGTTTTCAGATGATCGAAGGCCTGGGTAGCTGCCGGCGACCATGAAAAAGGATCCGCACCTTTTTTCGTTAGAGTCATAATGGGGGCTACTGCAGAAGAGAAATTCTGAATGAAACTGTGGTAGTAATTTGCGATGCCCAGGTTGTGTTGTACAGCCTTTAGAGTTGTGGGACGAGGCCAATCCAGGACCGCTTTCACCTTAGCTGGATGGTGAGGCCAGTGCCAGAGATGATGTTTCCCAAAAAGGCCGTGGTGGTTTGATGGAACTGACACTTTTCCAGTTTGGCGAACAAATGGTTTTCACGTAGAAGTACCTGTTTGACATGACCCACATGTTCTTGTAAAGACATGGAAAAAATCATTGTCATCCAAATAGACAATAATATACTGGTTGAGCAGATCTCTGAAGATCTCGTTAACGAAGTCCTGGAAGATGGCAGGGGCGTTGCAGAGACCGAAAGGCATGACGAGGTACTCATAATGGCCATCTCGTGTATTGAAGGCCGTCTTCCACTCATCACCCTGGCGAATTCTTACAAAATTGAAGGTCCATAGCAGGTCCAATTTGGTGAAGATGGTGGCCCCTTGGAGGAGGTCATAGAGTTCTGAAATCAATGGTAGGGGATAATGATTCTTGATGGTGATCTTGTTAAGACCTTTATAGTCAATAGAGGGTTGTAGAGATCCGTCCTTCTTTTCACAAATAATGATTTTTTTTCAAAACAAAGAAGAAGCCTGCTCCGGCTGGGGAAGAAGATTTCTGAATAAACCCCTTTTGTACATTTTCATGAATATACTCCTTCGTGTCTTTGGTTTCTGGAAGGGAGAGTGGATAGAAGCTTCCCCTAGGGGGTACTGAACCGGGTAGCAGGTCGATGGGGCAATCAAATGAGTGATGGGGTGGCAGTACCTCTGATCGTGCTTTATCAAAGACATCGCAGAATTCGGCGTAAGCACAGGCAAAGTTATCCTCTCTTCTTTCGGAGCAGAAACCCTGCATATACTTTTGACGGGCACGGCGCAGTTTTTGGAACATGAAGTGCTCCACAGGAAAGGTTCTGTGTCAGTCCAATATATACGTGGGTTGTGAAGTTGGAGCCATGGAAGACCAAGAATCACGTTGACTGATGGGGTATGGATGGCCTCCTGCTGGATTTCTTCCGTATGGTCCTCACCTGTCCATAATCGAAAGAGAGTGGTCTGTAAGGAGATGAATGCTGGTTGCAGCAGTCGGCCATCAATAGCTTCCAACCCAACAGGGCATTTCTTGTGAACGAGGGAGATGTTGTTCCTCTCGGCGAAGCCCTGGTCAATGAAATTGCCTCCCGAGCCGGAATCATCGAAGGCTAGAGCGGTGGTGTGAAAGTTCTCGCCGGTCAGCGTAACGGGTACTAAGATCCTGGTTGGCAATGTTTTCTCTTTGGTATGGGAGAAAGTGTTCCCAATGTGATTCCCCTGGACCTCACTGGGAGTTGGCGTTTCCCGACTTGTGGGGGCAATTGAGTACCTGATGCCCGGGATTGCCACAGTACAGGCAGAGACTGGCATTGCATCAGCACTGTTTCTTACGTGACGACAACTTATTGCCACCAAGTTATATGGGCTCCTGGATATCTGGCGGAAGCTGTCCAGCTGTGCCGGCATGGAGAGAATGGAATCTCGGGGTGACCTGCCGGTGACGGGATCTTTCAGATCTCCTCTCCTGCAATCGTTGGTCAACGCGAATACATAGGGCGGTAGGGCATTCAAGTGCAGAGAGCTCGTCCTTTAAAACCTCAGAGAGACCCTGCCAGAAGGCGGCTGACAAAGCCTCATTGTTCCATCCAGTCTAGGCAGCAATAGTGCGGAACTCAAGGGCATACAGTGGCGGCCGCCTTTAGTCTCATGCGGCTTTCTCCGTGGGTTTTTTTAAAACGCGGCGGCGCGTGGCTTTTTCTTTTAGTTTTCCCGCACCGCGGGCGCTTTCAATGATAAGTGCCATTAGCGCTTATCTGTTGAAGCAGCCGCCGCACGGGAAACTCCGTTCAAATCGGAAAAAAGCCCCGCATTTATCTCGGCAAGCTTTAGCATAAAGCTGGCCGGGACAGTATCTAGCAACTGAGGGATTTCCCTGGGAAATGTGGAATAGAGAAGAAGTAGCGTGTCGAAGACTCTGCGGAACTCCCTGGTACATTATCCGATATCCTGAGTGAGATCCGATCTCCGTTCTCAGATGGGTGAGGCCCAGGCCAGGGTGTCATAGATGAGTAGCAAAATAATGTACGCCACCCTGGATCTTTGAGAAATAAATCGAGAAGGCATTAATTCGAACTGGATGAAACATTGGTTCAAAAAGCCCCGGCACCCATGTGGGTCACCACCATAATGACTGGGTGTAGGGAGTTGGGGTTCTGATGTTGAGGTTATGGGCACAGAAGTTTGGGTAGCAGCAGAAGGCCCCAAAGGGACAGGACTAGAAGGGGCTCCCGTCTGGTCGGTAAGAGACAGGAGGTTCTGTTGCAGTAAGTCCATGCGTCGGTCATTTTGTTCCAAGTATTTTTCAATTTTGGAGAACATGCTGGCGTGCGTGCTCAAGACTCGCCCCACCTCAGCAGGGTCAATCTTTGCGGCGGTGAGCATACTGTAACGGAGTGCTCACCACAAACAAGGCGTGACTGCGGGGCCGAGGTGGGGATTGCTTAAACACCAACCTCCAGCGGCGAGGACACCTCTGGAGTGTAGATTGGTTGAGGTAGGTGGGTCAGGGTTGGAGAGATCAGAATGGCCAAAGGTACTTGCCGAGGTCGGGGTTGGAGAAGTGCGGATCGTCGTAGGTACTTTTTCGAAGTCGGGATTGGAGAGGTGCGGATCGTTGTTGGTACGATGCCTTAGTCGGGGTTGGTGAGGTGCAGATCGTCATTGGTAAACCGGGGTCAGGAGTAGAGAAGAGCAGAATCCAGATGAGTGCCAAGGTCAAACAAGAACAGAGTCAGGAACCAGAACAACAGGACAAGACAAGGAGGCAGGAATTGCAGTAAGCACTTCGCACAAAGAAATGATTATGCTCAGCCGATTTGCCAGAGGGCAGGCTGAACATATATAGGAGGTAAGGTCCAAAATCCTGCAGACTGTAAGGAGACTCAGAAGTAAGTCTGGCTGTGATTGGCTGTCCGGAAGGTGGAAGCAGGTGTGGAATGTATCCCGGAAGCCAAAAGGTGATTTGGCGCGTGCGCGTGCTGACCGCGAACCGCGTGTATTTATTTATATATATGTTTAGGGTGGTAACCAGCTTAGCTACCCACCCAGTTAGAAAGGGCTGGAATAAAGGTTTAGTTATTCTCTAAAGTGGAGTAAGCCATAATTTTGTATGTTTTTCCTTGTTTAAGGAACAGACACAATAAAGCCAAGATATCATTTCACCCTAATCGGTCTCCATTAAATGTACCTCTGCACACATCTCTTACAATAATACTTAAATAAATGTATACTTAAAGTTGAAAATCTATTTAACTACGCAGGTGGCAAGTAAATAGTATTGGCACTGAAGGGGTTAATATATTTTAGTACCTTGGGACATTAGCAAAGAAGAGTCTCTCTCGCTCACATATTTGAGGGTCTAGAGGTGAGTAACACTGTCTTTAGGTAAGACAGAGTTATGTTATTTAAAGCTAATGCAAGGCAGTGCTCACTTAGCATGGTTTTTGCCTATTCTAATGATACTGTATATACAATGGACATTCTTTTGCATATAATGAGCTTTCCATTCATGATTTTGGTAACGTCTTGTTAGCACTGAGTTAACAGACCTCTGTGGATCTGGGCCTAAGAAAGCATGAGAAGTATGAGAAGAAATAAAACTTTTATTAATATCATCACAATCTTGCTCAGGTCAGATGCAGGGCATACAGACACCACTAGGTTGCAACAGGTTGTCCAAAAAGATAAGATCGACAGGGTACAATGTTTCGGGGTGTTAATCCTTTCTCTGGATGAAATCTAATGCAGTGATGGCCTGTGGGAGATCAGTACAGACCCATCGCGTGCAAACACTCCAGGACAAGGCATGAGGTCACGGAGGAGACGCCAGCAGCTGGGGGAAGTACACAGTACATCAGGGACCCTGTTCCAGCACTACCAGAGAGACGAGACGGAGAGGTGGCAGTGAGACTATCAAGCAATCAATTTTTTTACACACAATAGTGTTACGTGCTGTTTTATATTGCACACAATGTCAGTGCGTTTTTTTATCTTTTAAACATATAAAGTTGAATATTTTTGATCTGCGCTATGGTCCCTTTTTTTTCTTCTACAGACTGAGGTTCCAACTTCCTGACTCCCAAAAACAAGCTTGCTTGAGATTGTGACGTACCTTTTATTACCTGCCACATCGTGAATAGGAATATCATAAGAGCCAAGACCCAAAATACTGTAAAGTCATCTTATACTTTCATCTGCACTCAGTTGTGTTTCTGTTCTTTTTGTACTCTCCCACGCTCTACCTGGATTTTTGAAGATATCTCTGGGAGATCCCACTATACAGATTCTCAGCACCATTGAAAATACTTTACCAGAAAACCTCTTCTCACAAAAGAAAACAGCAATGGAAAGTGCAGGGTAAGTACATAATTTATTGTATTTGCATTAAGTGACTGATTGAAACATCCAACTCATACAGTATGTTTAAAAAAAATGATTAATAGGAATACACTCAATCCTAGTTCAGCATTTAGGGGCAATGTACGAAGCATTACAGTTTAACTTTTTGGCAGAAAATGGAAGGTTAGAGAGGCAATAAGGATAGGTGCCCTTAAGTGTAAATTTATCAAAGTTCAAATGTAGCCAGACTTAAGGTTTCGTTCACATCTTTTACCCAATATGCACCAACTTGTGATTGGGGGAGTGGATATAAAAGGAGTCACTAAATGCATATTATATAATAAAATAATAATAAAAATAAAAATCTGGAGCATCACCTTTTTCCTTTCTATACTGTATGTGTGAAAATTCTGTCACGTCTGATTTACAGTAGCATAAAATCCTCTGACTAAAAACCTGCATCAAACTTTTTTGCCATGACATAGAGTAGGAGGTTATGGGGGCATTTTGAATAACAATTTATCAAGCTACAGTAGCTTTCAGGTCTTCAGGCCCACATGCCTCAGGTAGAACTTTAGAGGTGGTACTATTGCAAAAAAATTTATTCACCTGATGCACAACTTACTACAGAATCTGTAATTGTCCCAAATATCTAGTGGACGCCTAATACCTGTGCTCAGTAATACACTGCTGTGTTTTTCTTCTGCTGTTTTCCATGTCTGAATTGGTTACCCGAGTCTACGCGCCGGAGGACATCCCCTTTATTCTACAACTTGTATTTGGAGGGACGTGGAACTCTCTCTTTGGACTCAAGCTGCTGGACTGGATGGGTATTTTCCCATTAATCTTTATGGGACAATAACTAACTACCTTGTTGTTTTTTCACTATTAGAGGTTATTATAAGTCACATTGACACAATTAATAGCACTCCATTATTAGTTATTAGGTTAGTGGTTAGTGCTACTTTTTTCTTTTTCAAGGGTGGTACTGTAACTATAAAATTACAACTTTTGTATCACTTTTTTTATTTTAGTTTTGTTAAAGATCCCAGTAAAATCTGACTTGGCAAATACTCCCCTGTCCTAAGGTTTGATCAACAGATTTATTAAATTTTGTGCAGATGCCAACATAAAACCTTGCAGTAGTTGGTCTCTCTATATTTTACAATACATTTAACTACAGTATAGCCCCCATTGTTTGATTTATATAAAAGTATTTTATGCGGATTTGGCGTGTGATTCGAACTCTGTGTAAAGCAGTGTAAGGATTTGGTGTTCATACAGTGTCGCCCGCCTTTATCCTAATGCGGCCGAATCGGCGCAACTTTGATAACCGCGGGCAGATGCGTTTTTTTTTTGGTCCGGAGTGTATTGCGGTATTTTAGCGCTCGTAATATTAGCATTTTATTATCACTGTCTGCAATACTGCAATACCGTCTAAAAACTCAGGGGGCATTCGCGAGCTGTGGTCTTGGAAGTCTAATACTTTAGCAGTTCAACCTACGTCAGTACACAGTCTGCGTGTGTGAGCGCAGTAATTGTAAATTTGCATATTTATACATGCATTTGCAGTGCTGTATGTCTCATTTGAAAATTGTTGAAACGCATAGGCGTGTGCTGTAACAGTATCACATTTCGGCATATACAGCGCTCTCCCCTCACTCGCCCACACACACACACACACACAGGATAATTTACTGCACTGCAGTATTTCAACTTCTTATCTTATCTACAGTGCAGTACACCTCTCCCACACCATTCCTTTGAATGTGTGTCTTTCTGGTTTCAATCACATTCCTGCTTGATAGCTGATGATTACTGCGCATGCGCCTGTAAATTCACCACTGCTTGCTTGCAAAGTTCAAGAGTGAGTGACCAAAAAAAAAATTTTTTTTTTCTCTCCTCATTTTTTATTTTTATTTTCTTCACAAACCTGCCTAGACCATCTTGATATTACGATATTCAATCTGTGCTGTAGCTTTTGACTGCGACCCTGTGCGTTTGACTGCACATGGTTGATTTGTGTGCTTTTTATGTACAGTATTTGGGGGTGTAGGGATCAAATTATTATGATAAACTGCCTTTTGAAAATATGCCATTTCTTTGAACTGCAGTACAGCTAATCCTTCATGCAGCTGTACCCTGTACCCCCCTCCCCCACGCACACACACAAGGCTCGCTCAAGGATTTGAAACTCTTATCGACAGACACCTCTACAGAGTGATTCAGTCTCTGAAGCTTGCCATTCTGTTTTTAATCCGTCCCTAGCCGAGCATCACCTCTCTGCTGCGCCTGCGTGTAATCCTCTTTGGGATGGGAGCTAGCTGATGATTACTGCGCATGACTCACCCATCCCCCCCGCCCCCAACCCTTTGAGGCTTTGTTTACGGTAACGCTTTTGAAAATCCCTTCTCGAATTTGATATGTAAATCTGATTTGCACAGCACTGTGAGAATTGAGAGTTAAAAAAACATTATCTGATTCATGTTGTTGATGCACTAAATTACCACTTTTTGTCATTCTTTCTTTTTCTTTGGTATAGGTGGGGGGAGGTTGTTGTCAATGATTATGATTATCATGAATGTAAATAAATATTTATTTTATTTTATCAGGAACAAAAAAAACAAATATAAAAATAATCATGAATAATACAAAATGCAGTTTTCATTAAGTTCTTCTGTCAGATGGAAATTGAGGGCCGGTGGATAATCATGAATAATGCACATTGATAATAATATTAATTAATAATATATATAATAATATATATATATAGTAATATAATTTTTCCCCTCTTTATCTTCTTCCTCATTCTGTGTACAGTACAGTAGTTCATTGAGAGAGGAGAGGTTTTGTGTACATCATGACTGCCGTTTAGATACTGTACACTTAACTGTACAAACAGTTCACAGACTTTACACGATACCCCCTCTTCCCCAGTCCATCCTTTTTTTCTGAAAAGACAAGAAAACAAAAAATTAGTGCAGTTATGTGCATACTGTATTATGGCATTGTGTGCTGTGTAGTACTGTCAAACTAGTCTATACTGGAACTACTGTATACTGTGACTACTGTTAAATAGTTTGGAACCAAATGGCTGGTGCTGCTCTCTCTGGAAATAAATAAATTGAGCAGTTAGGTGCATACTGTATTATGACATTGTGTACTGTATACTGTAGCTACTCCATATTGGACTACAGTACGCAGTTAGTACTGGCAAACTAGTCTATACTGGAACTACTGTATACTCTGACTACTGTTAAATACTTTGTAACCAGATGGCTGGTGCTGCTTTCTCTGGAAAGAAAAAAATTGAGCAGTTACTGTTGGTGCATACTGTATTATTGTGTTGTGTACTGTATAGCTACTCCATATTGGAGTACAGTATGCAGTTAGTACTATCAAACTAGTCTATACTGGAACTACTGTATACTCTGACTACTAGGAAAGAAAAAATCTGTGCCATACTTACCTGTATCATACGGTACTTACAATACTACAGTACAGTACTATACCATACTACCTTCCTGATGCTTGCCCATTACGCTCAATCACAATGGGCAACACAGTCGCAATATGGTCAATATATTTATTGCATCATTCCACGGTGAGTACATTGTTCCAAAAACTCAGTATGCCTTGCGCCAACTCATTCTTTTTGGAGGGTTTCACGACTTCTCGTATATGGTCCTTCAGCTGATGCCAGACCATTTTGATAGGATTGAAGTCTGGCGATCTGTCATTGGAGGGGGAAAAAAAGGACAAATAGTTTAAGAGATACAGTATACAGTAAAAACAGTGGGAAAAATTGAGACACGGTTACCGCACTTACTCGGCTGGCATCTTCACCCAGTTGATACCGCGCTCAAGGATATGCGCTGTTGACGCGGTGTGCTTCGGATCGTTGTCCTGGTAGAAACGGTGACCATCCGGGAACTCACGTGTGATGTATTCCACAATCTCAGGCACAATTTTCTCTTGGAAGAAAGCTTTATTCATGATTCCTATAATAAGAAAAGAAAAGTGCTCAAAAAACTGCACACTAGTACAGTATAGTGCGTAAGGTACAAGCGTGTGACATACATTTTACTGTACCTTCAAAGATGACGATGCCTCCTGGTCCACGCCTAGAGATGGCACCCCACACATGCATTTTCACTGGGTGTTCTGGATGCGGCTTCATAGATATGCGGCCTTTTTTGTGGAATGCAAAGGTGGCAAATCTCTCCAGCGAAACAGTAGACTCGTCAGTGAAGATGCAATCCTGGAAAGTTTCTCCATTGTCGATCCATGCCTGGGCCTGGACCAATCTCTTGATTTTGTTAACATCCCCTATCATAGGGTACGCTCTGTAATGACAAGGAATAAATAATTTTATAGGTACAGTACAGTTTCTTAAACAATACTTTTACCTCCTGTACTGTCCAGTACTAACCTCACACGTCCATATTTCCATCCAATTCAGCGTCTCATCTTCTTTATGCTGGTCTCGGATACAGTGAGATTGTGATTTTGCTGCAGAGTGTATTTGACCCTTAATGCACTCTTCTCATCATTCTCTTCACTTATTTTGTCGACCAGAAGAGTTGTCTCCCTACAATGTACAGAAAAACAACAATCTGGTAAGTTACAGTGCAGTAGGCCACAAGCACAGCACATCATTTGCTGTAAAAATAGTATACAATGAGATAGATCTACACAATATATTGTTCTATTAATATGCAGCAATATAAACAATATATATACTGTTGTTATATAAATATACCAAAATAACTATAAAATTAGAGAGATCTACACAATATATAGTTCTATTAATATGCAGCAATATATTATATATTATTGTATTATATAGTTATATAAATATACTTACGCGTTAGTTACCGTTGGTGTCCTCGTGCGTTGTCTGGTTTTTCCGTGTGCATGATAGCACACGGTGGGTGATGGCACAACTAGGCCAGAAGCAGCTAACCAGCGTTGGATATCTGCAATTCAGTGTCCGCTCGTGTACATCTCCTTAATTCTCATGCTGAGATCCTTTGAAATCTTTTTAAGAGGCTGCGAGTGGAAAGAAATACAAACACAAGAATGTATATTCGATGTTTAGTCAATGTGTATTCAATGTGCAGTGAATCCACAAAATGGATGGTGTATTTATACGTTAATGACTCACATTAGAGTACGCCCACTTTCAACACCTGTACCTCGTCGCCATGCATAAAAGGTTACACACTTTGCATAGCCCACCACTCGATGATCTTTATCTGAACTTGGCCTTGTCCAGATACTGCATTGTGCCATCTGCTTCCATGGATCAACCCCGATTCTACGGACGCAGGAACACACTCGCCTCTGCCGTGCCTGTCATTCAGAAAAAGCGAAAGGCAGGAGCAATTTCCAAGCCAAGGCTAAAGCGACAGGCTAAGGCCAATAAAGAAAACCTTCTGCTGACCCCAAAGGCTAAGGGTTTTAAAACACGTAAGCCTTATTATGTCAAGAAGAAATACGGTGATGTAGACTCAACGCAAAAGAAATTGCAGCCAACCCATTGAACCCACAGACCACTTCCTCCAATACACTTCGACGACTCTGCCGCTGCTCTCCTGGAAATCTACAGCCCATCTTCTCCACTACTCGTCCACGACGCTGCCGCCGCTCTCCCGGAAACCCACAGCCCATCTTCGCCACTGCTCTTCGACGCCGCTGCCGCTGGTGCCCCTGAAATCCACTGGTCATTTTCTCCATTACGCTTAGACGACTCTGCCACTTCTCGCCCGGAAATCCACAGGTCGCTTTCTCCATCTCTCTTCGACGATGCTGCCACTTCTCCTCTCCCGGAAATCCACAGGTCACCTCCTCCATCCTTGCACAAGAACCAGCTCTTTAGACCGCATGCTGAATGGGTTAAGTGTGGATATCCCCGGGAACTCTACTGTGCTGGTAAAGATAGATCTGCTTCTGGAGACCATGCTAAATATGGATCAACGGATGCAGAAGATGGATCAACGGATGGAGAAGATGGATCAACGGGTGGAGAAGATGGATCGACGGATGGAGAAGATAGAGTCTGACATAGCGGGGATACATAATTTGCTCAGTGTTCATGCCCCTGTATTCTCGACACCGGAGCAGGAGGGTGGCATGGATCTGATGAATGTGACCTTCGACCACCTTCCAACACCAAGCGCACCCCCTCCACCAGAAGATTTTGTGTACATGTATGCCGTTGAGGAGGAGGATAACATGGCAACCCAGTCAAGACCACGCCAGGAGACAACACAGCGACCAAGACAGGAGGAAAGCTTCCTCCCAGACAACCTACCCTCGCCTGTCGCCACAAGCACACCCGCTCACAGAAGAACACCCGCTCCCAGAACCCAATCTGCATACGCTTGCATCGATACGGTGCCCGACATCATCCTGCGCGAGCTGCAACCGGCACTCAGGGAGAAGTATAGGGTGATGAGTGCTGGTTTACCCCACAAGTATGCCATGTTAATTTTTAAACACCACGTGTCCTACTTGGTGTACTGCGAGTGGGCCTACAAAGTGAACTATGAAGGAAATCACGAAAAAAGGGCGCTTCCTGAAAATTTAAGAAGGACTATTGTGGAGGAATTGCGGCGCCATTTTTCAATGACAGATCCTTTAATGAAAAGCGTTCGAGACTCCATTAATGGCATTTTGCACCATACAAGGCATCGGCCCTGGAAGGACAATCTAGTGGGGATCGAATTTGCGTGACTGTTCTACTGTTGTTTATTGTTTGTAAATGTTTTTGTAAATGTTTTGACTTTCTGTACTTTAATAAAGGAGATGTTGCGTGTTTTAACTTGTATTAATAAAGAAATGTTTTTACTTACTGTACACACAGGACCTGCACAATTCCAGTCCCCGAGGGCCGCAAACAAGCCCAGTTTTCAAGGTTATCCTGAAAACTGGGCCTGTTTGCGACCCTCGAGGACTGGAGTTGTGCAGGCCTGACTGACTGTTCTGTACACCATCCTACTGTAAATGTTTTGACTTTCTGTACTTTAATAAAGGAGATGTTGCGTTTTGTATATTTTATGAATAAAGAATTTTTTTTAATAACACCATACTGTTGTCCTGTACTGTACATGTTTTGACTTTCTGTACTTTAATAAAGGAGATGTTGCATGTTTTAACTTGTATTAATAAAGAAATGTTTTTAATTACTGTACACACAGGACCTGCACAATTCCAGTCCCCGAGGGCCGCAAACAAGCCCGGTTTTCAAGGTTATCCTGAAAACCGGGCCTGTTTGCAGCCCTCGATGACTGGAGTTGTGCAGGCCTGACTGACTGTTCTGTACACCATCCTACTGTAAATGTTTTGACTTTCTGTACTTTAATAAAGGAGATGTTGCGTTTTGTATATTTTATGAATAAAGAATTTTTTTTAATAACACCATACTGTTGTCCTGTACTGTACATGTTTTGAACTTTCTGTACTTTAATAAAGGAGATGTAGCATGTTTTAACTTGTATTTATAAAGAAATGTTTTTAATTACTGTACACACAGGACCTGCACAATTCCAGTCCCCGAGGGCCGCAAATAGGCCCGTTTTTCAAGGTTATCCTGAATACCGGGCCTGTTTGCAGCCCTCGATGACTGGAGTTGTGCAGGCCTGACTGACTGTTCTGTACACCATCCTACTGTAAATATTTTGACTTTCTGTACATAAATGTTTTCACTAGCAGTAAACCATACACCTGTTGATGTTTTGAATTGCTGTACACTTAAAATGTTTTTACATTGTACAGTATTTGTAAATAAATATACAAATACAAATATAGAAATGAAACCTGGCACATGTGTAGAAAGATAATGTGAATAAACAATTGTGAATATAACAAAACAAAATCAATGTGAATAAAAGGATATAAGTGATTGATTAGAGTGGAGTCCTTTCTTTCAGATGTTGAATAGTGAATGAATAGACAATAGACTCAGTTCTCAATACACGTTGAAAAAAGGTTTTTCCTTTGCTGCAGATTGTTATCCTGTAGTGTGAGACAAAAACCAGGGACAAAACATTGCGCAGTATTGTTTTTTCAGCAATGAAGTTCTCCCATATGTGACTCAAACAAATGCCCACTTACAAGATTTAGGGTAGACAGCATGCAGTGGAGAGAATCTGTATATGTATTCTTCTAGATCCAGACGTTTTCAGGTTATACACGAACCCCACGTGGTATTCCCGATCCCGATGGGCACTAAAAGAACCTCTTCTCAGGAAAATATCTCCTGAATCTGTTCCCGGTCTCCTGTATATATTCTCCGACAAGGGATAAGAAGAAACAGAGGATTGCGCAATATCTAAAAAACTTTAATAACGCCTCTAGTACTTGAACAGAAATATACTCACAAGAACCGTGAGTTTAAAATCAAATTAGAAACGCTCGACCCGGCTACCCAACAGCAACATGCAGTCTCTGGTAGTCTTTGCCAGTAACCGCGTGTGTCTCGCGTTGTTCCGGCGCGAGCGTGATGACATCACCACCTCCGTTCCCAGACGGGTGATTGAATGAGTGTCCAGGCCGGCGTCTCCTTAAGCTCCTTCCTACACGTTTCGTGATGGGGAATGACGTTGTACCCCTGACGAAGTGACGTTCCCCGTCACGAAACGCGTAGGGAGGAGCCTAAGGAGACGCCGGCCTGGACACTCATTCAATCACCCGTCTGGGAACGGAGGTGGTGACGTCATCACGCTCACGCCGGAACAACGCGAGACACGCGCGGTTACTGGCAAGGACTACCAGAGACTGCATATTGCTGTTGGGTAGCCGGGTCGAGCGTTTCTAATTTGATTTTAAACTCACGGTTCTTGTGAGTATATTTCTGTTCAAGTACTTGAGGCGTTATTAAAGTTTTTTAGATATTGCGCAATCCTCTGTTTCTTCTTATCCCTTGTCGGAGAATATATAAAGGAGACCGGGAACAGATTCAGGAGATATTTTCCTGAGAAGGAGGTTCTTTTAGTGCCCATCGGGATCGGGAATACCACGTGGGGTTCGTGTTAACCCGAAAACATCTGGATCTAGAAGAATATATATACAGATTCTCTCCACTGCATGCTGCCTACCCTAAATCTAGTAAGTGGGCATTTGTTTGAGTCACATATGGCAGAACTTCATTGCTGAAAAAACAATACTGCGCAATGTTTTGTCCCTGGTTTTTGTCTCACACTACAGGATAACAATCTGCAGCAAAGGAAAAACCTTTTTTCAACGTGTATTGAGAACTGAGTTATTTGTCTATTCATTCACTATTCAACATCTGAAAGAAATGACTCCACTCTAATCAATCACTTATATCCTTTTATTCAGGCTGCTTTTATATATGTTTTTTATATATTTTTATATATTTTTTGTGCACTGCACTTTTTAAAAAATTTGGTCTAGCGCTGATTTTAGTATTTTTGTTTTGCCATTTGTAAATAAATGTTCTTGTACTTACTCCACCAATAAAAGAAAATGTTGATTTGTTTTAAATTGTTCCATTGTCTCATTTTATACTGTAACAAAATAAAGTGCTTCTAGAATGTACAGTACTGTCCAGGCATACTGTACTATATACTGTAGGCATGCTCAGTACTGTACATCACAAGAGTATTAAAACAATACATGCTGTACGGGTATAGAATACACATATGTACTGGAATACATGTAGAATAAATGCATACTTTTTATTTTCTCGGGTTTATTATACAGTATATATAAAAAAAGTATTGTATACGGTCTGAAAACATCAGCATACTGTTTCAGGTATTCTATCCTGATCAATAACAACGGCCACTAAACTGTAGACTCTGGTACGTGTTTTTTAAAATCCAATTCAGCAATGTGCAGGCATTGTTACACAAAGCGATATGATCCATCGAAATCCCTCCATTTGCCGTTTTCCTCATGAGATGACAAAGTTTTCTTTTCTGAGGAAAAACAAAAGTAAAAGTTTTACTGTAAGGTCAGTCCCCTGTTCACATGCGCATGCGCCTACCGTCGATGTTATGACGTGCATATGCGTTTCAAGAAGGTTCCAATGCGCATGCGCCTACAGTGGCGGCCGCCTTTAACCTCCTGTGGCCTCCACCGCAGGATTTTTAAAAACGCAGTCAGATGCGGTGTTTTATCGTCCGTTTTCTGCGCCGGGCGTTTTCAATGTAAAGCGCCATTAGCGCTTATGCGTCAGTTCGGCTGATGCGCGGGAAACTCCGTAACAAACGGAGAACATCCCCGCATTTTTACGGGTAAGCAGGAGGATTAAAGGGGCCGTGACAGTAGCTTTTCACCAATTGTGCAGTATCTACTGTAGAAGCTGCTCAGCCAATGATATTGCTTACAGGAAAATCGCTTGACTTTTGAATCGCACTGATATTGATATTTTCAATATAAAAAAAACAGAATAAAATACGGCAACATTACTCACCATAGACTTTCCCAATCAGCTGGAGCCGAGCCACTGCCAGTCCCGTATTCTTGATCATACACGTCGTTGACAGGTGACAGCGGGACTACTACACCTGTAGTCAGCTGATGAGGCTGGAAATCGCTTAGGTACATGCAAGCTTGCTCGAAACTGTACGCGAAATCCGGCTCAGGCTGCAGGTATCCGTGTGGAGACAGACAGCAAGTGTTGTCACTGATGGTCGGACCGTTATTGGAAGCCGGTGCTGGTGCTGGCGCATTGCTTGCCAGCGACTGAAGTTTCTTAGTTGGTTTTAACACGACCTTTCGCCTTTTGCCGTCTGCATTATCATAGATACGGGAAAAACCCGGTGATACACACTAATACCCTCCAATAAAATCGGGATCAATACGAAAAAAACATGGATCGCTACATAACTTTTTCCTTAATGCATGCTTCCACACATGAGGATCTGCCGAAAATTTGTAAAAGTCATAGTTTTCGATAAAATACTGATAAATTTGAACAACTGTTGCCATCTTATCATCTGTTGCAATAATCGCGGCCCATATTAAATAAGCGTACATTCTGTCGGGTTTTTGGAACACGGACTGCAATTGTGCACTCATGGTGGGACTCTCAAGACAATAACAAGATCGGAAATGGTGCTTGTCTTTTTATAATATGAAAAGCCTAAATTGATACATTGTTGTAACTTCTTCCTTCAGGCCCAAGGCCAATTTACAATAGACCACTGTGGTATTAAACGAAACACCTGCAAGTCGACACATTACTGAAGTGCATGCGCATTACAATTCATGAATATCTGCCATCTGGCGGATACACGAAGAACTGCAACCAATTAAATCCAAACCATTATCAATAAACACATCAACCGCGCATTAACCACGGCTGTGAATGCAACATTAATGCAGTATGAATGCGGTCAGAATGCGGCATGAACGCGGTGAAGTGCGTGGCATTTGAAAAAAAATCCGGAAAAATGCGGTGATGTTGGAGAATAAAAGGGGCCGCGGCTGTACCTGTATTTGGAAAATAAATTATAATCAGGTCAAAATACGAGCCAAAACCAAGAAAAGACTTTTTTACATAAAATGGTTGCATTTGGTTGCAAAACTTTGAAGTTTGTGTTTTGTACACCATTTAAAAAAATTCTCAAATCAAAATCATTTGAATTTTTTGGTAAAACCAAAATATGTAACATTTTTTCTGTCCAAAACCAAAACACCATTGATTGTTTCTACAATTAAGTTTGACAGCGAAGTGTGTGATACATGTAAAGGAGAGCTGATGCTCCAATGCTTGGTCCTATCCCAAAATATAGTCCATTCATGAAAGGGAAAGAGCACACTGGGTATATAATTAATGTAGTAATAATTCAAATGTACTTAAACCTAAAGAGGGGCTCTAGAACACCCTGAAGGTGGGGGATACGCATACAGAAATACCTCCCCCCTCCTCATTGGGTTGGCCCTAGGTATGAGTACTCACAAGTCCCCAGCAGCTCTCCCCAAAGCGTGCAGCTGTGTCCAAGTCCAGAGAAATCCAATGCACTGTGGGTGCAGCGCACAGCAAGAGAGAGAGAGAGAAGCAGGTCTGGCAGAAAAATAATCACTTTAATGGGAAGCCATAAAAATCGAGGGTTGCAGCCCTTCTACGTGTTTCTTGCAGGCTATGCACTTTATCAAGAAGTCTTCTTGATAAAGTGCATAACCTGCACGAAACGCGTAGAAGGGCTGCAACCCTTGATTTTTATGGCTTCCCATTAAAGTGATTATTTTTCTGCCAGACCTGCTTCTCTCTCTCTCTTGCTGTGCGCTGCACCCACATTGCATTAGATTTCAACGAAGTGTGGGAACCTGACCCATCTCCAGTGCTGCCAAGATGCAGAGAAATCAAAAGTTAAAAATAGACATCCAATGTAGATATTGAAAAATAAAGTATTTCATGAAACAACAGATTTGCAAGTGTTACATTAATGTTTATAAAGCCCATGTATATGTGGACACAAAATAAAACAATATATACACAGGGAGGGAAGATAGACTGCAAGGTGTGTCCCTGGTGCCAATCGTGACCAGCACACACCCCACTGAAAATTCCCCCACTGTCACACACTGGCCAAAACCAACCCAAATAGGTAATAATTAAGAAAACTGTACATACACTATCTGGTATCAGTGTACAAGAAAACTCGCAACCTTGGAGTTTCTGATGTGGTCTGAATTGGCTGTGAAATCCTGTCCTGTTGTTTGCGTGTTCCTACTTGCAGGTGAGAGAAAAAGCATAGCACGGCAGAAACCGGTAAGAGAAACACTGGACGTAATATTCGTTTGAAAAAAGTTTAATAAAATGAAAAAACAAACATCTCCAGTGAAATACTCTGATGTGTTTTGTACCTGTCAAGGTACTATATCAAAGAGATAATTACAATTAGGTTTGACAGCTATCAAAGATTCTTGCAAAACTGGGAAAAAACACCTAGCTATTACATAGCAATGCAATTGAAACATAATGTTACTTTATAAGGATTTGATCCTTTAAAACACTTTGATTCTCATTTAGCTCCTTCTCAACTGTGTCCCAGTGGCCGGATACAGGGGGGAGGATTCACTAAGCTCTGATTTTTTGCGCTGAAATGGAAACATTTTGCTCGGGCGCGTAAAGGGTGAAGTCAAATGCACTATTCACTATGGCAGCTTGGCGCGTTTTGGCCCTGCCGAACCAAAAAATGCTATATCGCGCGAGCACCTTTTTTTCCCCCTGCTATCGCGCTTAAAGTTATATAGCGCGATGGCTGATAGAAAAAAAGCAGCCTGTAAGAACTGCAGCGTCCCCATGCACGGCTCTTACAGGCGATCGTGCTGTACAAATATTATATGGAATAATAGTGTAGATGAGCAGGGGGACTACTGAGCTGAACTGCGTTGGTTCAGCCTTGGGGACCCCCTACTTCAAGAGGTACAGGCCCTGTTATGGGGTGCCGGAATCCCCTGTACTGTACTTTTAAAGCTTCCGCGTCATGTGACCAGAACATTTAAATTCTGCAGGGGGATACCGGCACCCCATAACAAGGCCTGTATCTCATGAAGTAGGGTTCCCCGAGGCTGAAACCAACGCGGTTCAGTTCTAGAGACCCCCTGCACATCTACACTAGTATCCAAACACAAATATCAATAAACAATAATTCATTACCATAGCAGATTATTTTTAATAATAGTGTGCGGGAGCAGGAGTCTCCTGAGCTGAACCGCATTGATTTCAGCCTCGGGGACCCCTGCTTCCCAAGTTACAGGCCCCATTATGGGGCATCAGGTGCCGGTATCCCATTGTTTATATGTCACACGTCACGCGACTTGGACGCAATAAAAATGGCGGCGACACTGGCATCCGGTGCCCCAAACCGGGGCCTGTAACTCGGGAAGCAGGGGGTCCTCGAGGCTGAAATCAATGCGGTTCAGCTCAGGAGACCCCCTGCTCCCGTACACTATAAAAATTACATTAATGCAGCTTCATTACCATAGCGGCTATCCGCTAAGGCAATGAAGGGGTTAAGGCACAATAGCATGTTTATTGGGGACAATTGCCCCAATAAATATTGCAATATACAACACTCCCACCCCTGTGCCTCCAACAACCCTGTACCCCCCTAACATACATCAAATATCTTTATTTTTGGGGGATGCACAGGAATGATACTATAGGCCAGCGGTGGCCCTCGGGTGGTCCCGCAGGTGCCCGGGGGTCCCGCTTGCCTGCGGTACCAATTCTGGGCCCCAAAAAATAATAAAAAAAATACATCAATATTTTAAAATAAATACACCCCCCCCGCACCCTAACACATAACGTACACTACAGTAATGGGTAAAATTACTATTATCCACATATGGATAATAATGCATTTGCCCATTTCAAATACATTCATCACAATAAATAAAATAAATACATCTTGCACTCACCCCTGCCAGGCACCCGCGATGAAGGCCGTCCTCATCCTCACCCCGTCCCTGCTCTCCGGTACTGAAAAACATACACAAGAATAAAAAGAGCCAATCTAATGTCCCCTAATGCCTTAATTACCTTAGCGGTTATTAACCACTATAGTAATTAAGGGGTTAACCCACACTCCCCCACCACTAACTCGGGAGGCCTAACCACCCTCACCCACTACCCACCCTGGAGGCCTACCCACCCACCCTTGGGGACAATACCCCCTTCCCCAACCCCCACAATAAAAACAATACAGAGAACAGCCCCACAATAAACATTACAATATTTAATAAACATTTAGACATAACACACCCACCCCCTGTGCGCCCCATAAAAACATGATTTATTATTTTACATACAGGGTTAATACCCCAGACCTACGGAAGTCCTTGGTGGTCCTGACGGGTGTCCGCAGGCCCCACAGTGCACAAGTACCCCAGGGTCTGGAGGCCTCCGGGTGGTCCCCGTCAGGTGCCATGGACCCCAAATGGGATCCACAGTTTGGCCCACGGGTGTCTGGGGGTCCCCACAGGTGTCCCCTATCTGATTGGCACAAGTACCATGTGACGGCCTTTGGATGACGTCACATCCCTTCTCCCTCAAGCCTCTGTCACATGGTCTACTACAGCCAATCAGAGTTGGGATTTTGTTCACACGCTCTGATTGGCTCTAGTACCATGTGACGACAGCCATCTTGCTTTTGATTACGTAATCTTAAAGGCAAATGAAGCACATCCATTCTGATTGGCTGGCTTCAATTTTTTTTTTTTTGGCAAAATCACATGGATTTCATGGCCCAATCAGGGCCGTGGGAACCATTTGATGGAAAATGTGACGTCATAGGCCTATAAAAGCCTATGTCGTCTCATTTTAGAGCCAGACGCCGAGGAGGGAGGATCTCCCCTCCCAAGAAGAGAACCAGGGTGTGACAGCAGAAGGTAAGAAGACCCCAGAAGACCGCAGAAGAAGACAGAAAAAGACATATGAAGACCCAGAAGACCCGGTGACGGTATGGATTACAAATAGAAAGAAAGACTTGTGTTTTTTTTTTGTTACATGGGTTCCTGTGTGTGGATTGTTTAAAGAGCATGCAGTTCCCCGGGATTTGGTGAGTGAGTTCATCTAAAGGAAAGGAAACAAAATAAATTTATTTTATTTAACTTTTACAGGTTTTAAAAAAAAAATTAAATGTGATATATTGTTTTATGTCCATTTCTTGTCCCTGTTTGTACTGTATGTATGTCTCTATAGATATACGTACATAGACAGATAATGTATGCTTGCTTTGTATGTTTATTTTGAATGTAATTTAATTGTTTTTCATGCTCATTTATTGCCCCTGTATGTATGTATGTATGTATGTATGTATGTATGTATGTATGTATGTATGTATGTATGTATGTATGTATGTATGTGTGTGTGTATGTATGTATGTATTGTGACAGGGTCATTGACTCAGAATATGTTAGTAGGAGATGGCAGTATGCATGCTTTCCAGTAGACGAGGGGTTAACCCAGCTTGTTAAGCAGTCCACAGGTGATTCAAATTAAGCTAGTTCACCTGCTTTAAAAAAGGAAGAGGAAATGCCTCTGGGGCGGCAGTCTCTCTCTCTGAGGTGCAGAGAGAAGACAGAGGAGTGTTGACAGACAGACACAAGCTGCTCAGATTGATCTGGTCCCAAGGGGGGAGAATAAAGCTCCCAGGTAAGGAGCCAACTGCTATTGCTGAACCTTGTTGGGCTGGACTAGGTTAGCTAGCCAGCCAGGTAGTTAGCCTGCACTTTTGTTTAGTCTGTGCCCCGACCGGGGTTAGGCTTTTGTTTACGTTTCAATTTAAAGGGACAGTGTACCCATTGTTTTAGTTACCCTTTTTGGACAAATAAATCCACCAGCACTATTTCACCAGAAAAGTCGTGTTGTCTCCTCACTTACCACGACCATCCTGCCACACGTGGTGTCAGAAGTGGGATGTCGAACACCCTGTAAAAGGGGCGGAGCTACCGATTGCGACTGGTGGGACCTGTCCACACGGTAACTATCAGTATGGAGGACATTGTAAAGGCCTTAGTGCACAGCACCGCTGTTCAGCAGGAAAGCACGGCTGCACAACGCAAGACGAACCGGATACTTGCAGCCCAGCTTGACATTATTGCAGACACACAGAAACAGCTGATTGAGCAGCTGACCCAGATTAAAATGGACTCGTCCAGTACGGCCCCGGCGCGGCCCGTCCAGGCGAATGTGTACCTGCAGAAAATGACGCCGCACAATGACGTCGAGGGATACCTCAGATCCTTTGAGCGAATCGCTTCCCGGGAAAGTTGGGGCCGCTCCAAGTGGGCTGGGATTATCGCACCCTTTTTACTGGGGGAAGCCCATAAAGCGTATTGTGACCTTGACGAAGAAGCCGCAGCAGACTATGACTGTCTGAAAAGTGAAATCCTGGCAAGGATTGGAGTGACTACCACAGTTTGTGCGCAGAGGTTCCATACGTGGAGATACCAGGAACAGAAGCCACCCAGGTCCCAGTTATGGGATTTGATTCACATAGCGTCCAAGTGGCTGAAACCAGAGGAATATAGCCCGACATGGATCCTTGAGATGGTGGTGTTGGACCGCTTCATTCGAGCGTTACCCCAGGACCTTCAACAGTGGGTGGGGCAGGGAGATCCCCTCTCTTGTGATGCCATGGTAGGCGCAGTGGAGCAGTTTCTGGCTACCCGTGAACTGTCACGCCCCACTCGCACAAACCACAACCCACGTACCAACTCGAACAGTAGAGGCCAGCGCTGGCGCCAGGACCCACGACCGTTCGCACGATTTGAGCGGGTGGAAGAAAACCCGGATAGGGACAGAAGCTCTAAATCTCAGAAATGGTTTCAAGAACGAACTGGGCCAATTGTTTGTTTTGAGTGTGGGGAGACGGGACATATTAAGGCTCACTGCCCACAGTTGTCTGAGCCAATGGAGTGTGCGTATGGCTCTGTGAAGTCTGAATTTTGTGGAGCGGTAGGTATGACCCTCGAGGGAAAACGTACCCACAACTTCCTCACCACGGTGATTTTAAATGGTAAACCAATCTCCGCCCTGGTGGACTCAGGGAGTAATATTAGCTTGGTATCAGGGAAGTTTGTTAAGCCTCTCCGGTTACACCAGGGTGAGAAGTTGCGGGTATTATGTGTGCATGGGTGTACGCTTCCGTACACCACGACTCTGATAAAAGTGAAAATCGAGGGACAAGTCATCCAAACTACGGTAGCAATTGTACCAAAGTTACCCCATTCCCTAGTGTTAGGCTGCAATTTCCCGGGTTTTGACACCCTGATCAGAGGACAGCTCACCTTAAACAATCCATCTCCAGATGAGCTTTTTCCATTTACAGACCCCGAATTAGTCTCCGAGGTGTCTAAAACTCCTAAGTCGAAACGAGAACGTAGGAAGGAAAAAAAAAGAGGTACACCCCCACCCCAGCTAGCACTGGCCACTACTCCTGACGGAGGGGGACCAGAGGGAGAAGAGTTGTCCGAGACAGGACCTGTTGATGCTCAGGTGTCCGAGTCACCCGTGGAGGTAACCGGCCAAACTCCAGATGAGGAAGGTTTTGAAAGTATAGAACTTTCCCTGACTAACTTTGGTAGGGAGCAGGCTAATGATCCCCAGTTGAAAAATGGGTTTAGCCAGGCAGTAGAAGTTAATGGAGTCCCGGTAGAAGGGACAACCAAGGAATCCTATCCCTATTATTGTATTAAAAATGACTTGTTATACCATGTGAGCCAAGAGGAGGGCCAAGAGATAGAAAAATTGCTAGTACCCAGTTCATTAGTAAGGAAGGTCCTGGAGCTAGCACACTCTCACTTATTGGGGGGTCATCTGGGAGTAGAGAAGACACAGCAAAGAATCCTAAAAAGATTTTACTGGATATATATTGCAGTAAAGAGATTCTGTGCCTCTTGTCCAGAGTGTCAGTTGACAGCCCCCTGACCAAGTTTGAGGGCCCCATTGATCCCTATGCCTATTATTGAGATCCCATTTGAGAGGATCGCCATGGATATAGTGGGTCCCTTGGAGAAATGTGCCAAGGGTCATCAATACATCTCAGTGATCCTAGACTATGCCACTCGCTATCCAGAGGCGTTGCCGTTACGTAATACTTCCTCCAAAGCTATAGCAAAGGAATTGTTACAGGTATTCTCCCGACTCGGGATACCGAAGGAAATACTGACAGATCAGGGTACCCCGTTTACATCTAAGCTTATGTGAGACTTATGTACACTGGCGACACAGTTTATCACACTGCGGCCAGATCCGCAAGCCGGGAGATTTCCCGGCTTGCTAGTGGCCGCCCCTCGGCGTGCCGCGCGTCATAGACGCGCGGTCACGCGTCTTTGGGAGCGTGCGCCCCCTGCACACGCGTCCAGGGGCTCCCCGAGGGAGCCCTGGTGTCCCGCGATCGCGGGACAGCGGCAGGGGGTTCCGGGGGACCCGGCGGACCCGGCAGCGGTAGGGAGAGCGCCCCGATCGGAGGGCGCTCTTCCGCTGCTTCGGCGCGCGCCCGTCACTCTCGGGCGCGCGCCAGGCTACTGCTGCGGCACAGAACGGGCAAATGCTCGAATAAACTGTGCCGCAGCAGTATAGAGCTAAAAATACAGTCCCTAAGAACCTCTGTTTACCATCCGCAAACGGACGGACTGGTAGAACGATTTAATAAAACTCTGAAGATGATGATGAGAAAGGTGGTTGCTAGTGATGTGAAAAACTGGGACACCTTGTTGCCTTATCTCTTGTTTGCTATCCGAGAGGTGCCACAGGCCTCTACAGGGTTTTCCCCATTTGAACTCCTGTATGGGAGACGCCCAAGAGGGATTCTGGATAGCCTCAAAGACGAGTGGGAGCAACAAGCTGTTCCAGGGAAAAACGTCATCCAATTTGTGGAAGATTTGAAAGAACGTATTGCGCATATTACCCCCATAGTCAGACAACATTTAGAAGAGGCACAGAGGGCCCAACAGAACCTTTACAACAGACAGGCTACGGTTCGCAACTTCCGACCAGGGGACCGAGTAATGGTGCTTGTTCCCACGGCCGAAAGCAAGCTGTTATCACATTGGCAGGGGCCATATGAGGTTCTAGAACAGGTCGGCCCGGTGAATTATAAAATTCGACAGCCAGATCGGAGGAAGGTAGAGCAAATCTATCACATAAATCTATTAAAATCCTGGAAGGATAGAGAGGTATGTTTGACGGTAGTAGCTAATAAATCCGGGAAAGGGGAGGAACCACTTGTTTGAATATCGGCAGAACTCACCCCTGAACAATACAGAGAAGCTGTGGACTTGGGAAAAAGGAACAGGGATGTATTTTCCAGCGTACCAGGGAAAACTAGGGTGATTTCCCATGATATCGTCACCAAGCCAGGCGTAGCCATTAAGATAAGACCCTATAGAATCCCAGAAGCCAGAAGAGGGGCTATTCAGTCAGAGGTAAAGAAGATGCTAGATTTAGGCGTAATTGAGGAGTCCCATAGTCAATGGTCCAGCCCTATTGTCTTGGTACCTAAGCCAGATGGGTCAATACAGTTCTCTAATGACTTTAGAAAAGAAAATGAAGTCTCGAAGTTTGATGCCTATCCTATGCCATGGTTGACGAGTTAATTGAGAGGTTGGCGAGGGCTCGTTTTCTAACCACTTTAGATCTTACAAAGGGTTATTGGCAAATCCCCTTAACAAGTTCAGCAAAAGAGAAAACGGCCTTCTCCACACCTGATGGTCTTTTTCAGTATACTGTCTTACCCTTTGGTCTTCATGGGGCGCCTGCAACCTTCCAAAGGTTGATGAATAAATTGTTACACCCACACTCGAACTACGCCTCAGCGTACTTAGACGATGTGGAAAATTATAGTCCAGATTGGGACTCACATCTACAAAAGGTTGAGGCAGTGTTGAGAACCTTTCGGGAGGCGGATCTTACAGCCAACCCAGCTAAATGTTCAGTCGGCCTAGCAGAAGCAAAATATCTTGGCTATGTTGTGGGAAGGGGGACAGTAAAACCCCAGCTCAATAAAGTTGAAGCCATTGAGAGTTGGCCCCGTCCCCTTAAAAAAAAACAGGTTAGGACATTTCGAGGCATTGTACTGCACCGACACACTTTATTCGAGCAAATACCCAGTATGTACCTGGCAGATACCTGGAATGCGCCGCTCCTCACCTCTGACAAGCCCCGTTGCGTTTGCCTTCCCAGCCTCGGTTCATGCCTGGCTGACGGGCGGCTGATCTGTTAAATGATAATGATTAGGATTTAATAGGCTGCAATGCTTCGCGTGTCTACCAGATGGCATAAATTCATGAATTGTAATGCAGTATATATATATATATACTGTGCAGTATTGCAGCCAGCGGGAATAAAATGCTTCAATCCCTGCCTGGAAAATAACCCAATGCACTCGGGCAGAAAACAGTCACAAACCTCAATACACCCGGGTATACCCGAATTCGTGGACTAGCCAAGCTCGAATAAAGTGTGTCGCCAGTGTAGGTTACTGCAAGCGATTTATACCCCATTTTGCAACACGGGCAGCACAGCTTTCAGATCTAGTAAAGGCAAAGGCACCTGATGTTGTAAAATGGAACAGTAATGCGGAGACCGCATTTTTAGACCTACGTACAGCGCTCTGTAGTCACCCAGTCTTGGTAGCCCCGGATTTTACTAAGGAGTTTTTTCTGCAAACGGACGCCTCCGAAGTAGGTCTCGGAGCAGTACTGTCCCAGTTTGTAGGAGAAGAGGAACACCCGGTCCTCTATTTAAGTCGCAAATTGTGTCCCCGCGAACAAAGATATGCCACAGTAGAAAAAGAGTGTTTGGCCGTAAAGTGGGCAACAGACACATTGAAGTATTACCTGTTAGGCAGGTCTTTTACGCTCATTACAGATCACGCACCCCTACATGGATGCATAGAAATAAAGAAAAGAACTCGAGAGTTACCCGTTGGTTTTTGTCGTTGCAACCTTTCAACTTCACGGTCCAACATCGGCCAGGCATACTGCACGGTAATGCTGATGCACTCTCTAGGGTGCACAGTCTCGGTGCACGGGCCGCTCCACTCGGTAACGTTACGCTGGGAAGGGGGATATGTGACAGGGTCATTGACTCAGTATATGTTAGTAGGAGATGGCAGTATGCATGCTTTCCAGTAGACGAGGGGTTAACCCAGCTTGTTAAGCAGTCCACAGGTGATTCAAATTAAGCTAGTTCACCTGCTTTAAAACAGGAAGAGGAAATGCCTCTGGGGCGGCAGTCTCTCTCTCTGAGGTGCAGAGAGAAGACAGAGGAGTGTTGACAGACAGACACAAGCTGCTCAGATTGATCCGGTCCCAAGGGGGGAGAATAAAGCTCCCAGGTAAGGAGCCAACTGCTATTGCTGAACCTTGTTGGGCTGGACTAGGTTAGCTAGCCAGCCAGGTAGTTAGCCTGCACTTTTGTTTAGTCAGTGCCCCGACCGGGGTTAGGCTTTTGTTTACGTTTCAATTTAAAGGGACAGTGTACCCATTGTTTTAGTTACCCTTTTTGGACAAATAAATCCACCAGCACTATTTCACCAGAAAAGTCGTGTTGTCTCCTCACTTACCATGACCATCCTGCCACAGTATATATGTATGTATGTACTGTATGTCTATATGGATATACATACATACAGGGATAATAAATGCATGTTTGGAAATGTTTGTTTTGCTTGTTTTGATCTATTTAAAATGTATTTGGCTGCTTTCTTTAGAAATGTGTGTGTAATGTAATTTGTATTTAGTTAGATGGAATTTTTGGTTTTGGTTGCAATAGTTTATTTCAGGGGTGGGGGCTTGCTTTTTAATAGTGGCTTATTTTTGGTATTTAGATTTTGGCTGATGGTGGTTAGTTTGAACTTGCATTTTTTTCAGAATTGTTTGGTTTTGGAATTTTAATAGGGAATTGTGTAATTGATTTGGATTGGATTGATTGGTTGCAATTAATTTCTGTTTACTTCTTGCTTTGTTTTTTTATTATTGTTTGGATGGCATCGTATCTTGTTTGTAATTGATTTAGTTTCAGCATTGACTGACAGTGTTACATGATAAACAGATTATTTGCATCATGTACACACTGTACAATTGGTTGATTTGGCATTTGTTAGATATTCAATTGGCTATGTGCTGTGTTGTGATTTTTCTATGTGCTGTGTTTTGATTTTTAAATGTCATATGTCATGTTTTGATTTCAGATGTCATGTTTTGCTTTGTGCATGTGTTGGTGATCCTTAACCACTTCTTTGTATATTAGTTAATCATGTGTGTGTTTGTGTATATATATGTATATTTCCCAGAATCCCTTGCTGCAGTGGAAGTGCTGTGTGCTGGATGATAGGTTCTCTGCTGTTCCCCACGCAGCATGAACGTGGCCAATCGCCCCAGGCACCCGCGCTTATTGCGGATGTTTTGTTTGAATTTCATGGATTCTGTTTCTTCGTTTGCAATAAAATGGATGAATTGTAATGTGTCAATTTCATGTTTTTAAAAGCCAGAACACTCAAAATCGTTTTTCTGCACTCGCCACGCTCGCATCTTAGTGCGGGAAGGCTGGAATTCATCCCGTGGTTTCAAATCGGGATTCTGATGTACATGACGCGTGGAGTGTTCGAATAACGGCTGCTGCACCAGTATATACATACATGATATACCCATTGTACAAATCAATGGGTGAAGGGTGGGTAAACCCCTTAATTACTTTCGCGGTTATTAACCGCTAAGGGGATTAAGGGGTTAGGGGATATTAGAATTTATTTGCAATGCATTTTTCTGTCAACTGAGGACAGGGGCATTTCTGTATCCTGCAGAGAACGTCCATCATATTGATGTGGTAAGTAGAACTGTATTTATTTACTTTATTTATGCTGTTTTATGTGTTTAATAATGAGCAAATAATCTATTATCCATATCTGGATAATAATTATTTTGCATATTACTGTACTGTATGGGTTTGGTGGTGGGAGGGGGGGGGTATTGATTTATTTAAATGTAGGACATGTTTTATGTTTTTACATACAGGGTTGGTACCTTAGGTCTACGGGGACCTCTGGAGACCACCTGAGGACCCCCGGACACCCATGGGTACTACCTGCGGACCCATGGGGGAACACCTGCGGGGAAGAACCGGGGGTCCCAAAGCTGTGGGGGCCCCACAGTCCCGCAAGGACAACCTGAGGGCCCCAGACCCCCGTGAGAACCGCCCGAGGGCCTCAGACACCTGTGGGGCTGACCCCGTGACCCCCAGACACCCGCGGGCCTACCCTTGGACCCCATTTGTGGCCCACGGTGACCTGCAAGGACCACCTGGAGGCCCACAGTGCCAAATATTGTTAATTTTTTGGGGGCACACCATTGGTACCGCAGGCCCGCGGACACCCGTGGGGACCCCCGGACACCCGCCGACCCGCACGGGGTCAGCCGGGGACACCCGCCGGCCTGTTGTACGGATGGTGTTTCTGCAAAAAGGTAAACAAAGAAAAATGTTCTAAGTCCACCTCCTTTTGCGACTGCCTTTTGCTGGCGCGTTTTTGTGGCGCGTTTTTAAAGCACGATTCACTTAGCGCTGCTTAGTAAATACCAAGTACTGGCAAAAATCAGCGCATTCGCCTAATCGGGCGCATTTTGTGCGCAGGGCAGAAAAATGCCTTTTAAGGCCGTTAAAGCACTGTTATCACTGCTTAATGAATCGCACTGCAGCCTTTATCGGACTTAAAGGGCACTTTGCGCTCTTAAAGCCACTTATCATAGTTTAGTGCATCAGCCCCAGAATGTGGTCTTTAGGTTGCGTTTCATAAAACTGTGATAGTGCACTATCGCACAGAATCTCCCTTTAAAGTCAATGGGAGTTTCCATGTGATAATACCCTGATCATAACTATCACAGTTTAAACAGAGTTCCACCACCTCGCTGGCACTTTGTGATCACGTGTCCATTCCTTACGGGACAGAACAGAGGGGGAGGAAGTCTTCTCTTCCGTTCCACAGCACACCAGATCAAGTACAGTATAGCACTCTACAGGAGCACAGCATTAAATCTCACCCTAGAAAACAAGCAAATAGAATATGAAGTAGCTACTACATCATTGACCCACTGGAGTGCCAGACCACATGACATATTGGCTACATCATGGGGGACCCAAAGGGTTAATGATTTATCTTGCTGGTCATATACTGAATACAGCTCATGCAAGGCTATAGCTTCAAGCGTTTCTGCTCCAATACTGTGCAGAGATTCTTTATGTAAATCAAGTCAATCATAACCACTAAAATTGTCTAATGATAGAACACAAGTGGTCATGATTGACTTCTACCTTTGCCAATTTTTATATGAGAGTAATTAAAGTCTATTCAAGATCCATTCAATTAGTGCTGCTTCTTATAAAGACGTCATCATGAATCATGACTGTCCATGCTATATTTAGTTAGCTAAAATGTTTTCCATTTTCCAGCCATATAAAAATGATGACAGTTATCTTTTGATGAATTACCTAAAAGACAAACATAACAGAAAAACTAAGTAAAAAAAGATGCAGTAAAGGTGGACTGCTTTCCCCAAAACATGCTGAAAGTGAATCCTTTTTTTTAACATATTTTTTATCAAAATGTTGTATTTATTTTTTATATTTTACCTTTACATAAACTATAAAAAGAGTTAACATCGTTAATAATAATAATAATAATAATAATAATAATAATAATAGATATTGCTATAAATGATAAATTATGGTATATTACTGTTTTGATATACAAAAAATAATGAAATAATAAGAAAAAAAGAATATTAAAATAAATATTTGTGTAAATAAACAAATAGACAATGTGCATTATATTTAAAGTATTAATGCTTTAGTATCAGTTAATTGGCCAGCATGTTTCATGTTGCAACTTATTTATTTTAGCATTATAAACACCAGGACAAAACTGGACTTTAATTCATCTGAGACTATTGGCAGAGACTTTATGATTCACATGCATTGATTCATTATTACTATCTTTGCTAGTATAACAAAAGTATTTACAATTTTAGGGAATTTCTTCAGGCCATAATTTTGACAGCTGGAAATAGTGCAAAATAGTCTTACCTTCCAGTCTTTACATATGCAAATTTTAAAAAATTTGTTGAAAAAAATGTATAAATTTATTCCAATTTTTTTTTGTTTACAATTCCATATAACGAATTCTGTATACAGTACATTAAAATTAGCTTTGATAGAGATTTAATTAAAAAATGCCCAGGGTGGGACATACAGTACAGATGCAGCATCTTGTATCTATCAGCTGGCGCAGAACAGCTGTGCTGGTGCACGCTGTGCAAGTAGTTGACCGTCCAGGGCACAGTGCTGGGCAGGGGGTAAAGATTAACACCCATCAAGATTAACACAGCGAGGGTCCCTGATTCTGATTGTCGGTGCCCACCGAAGACGAGGAGGACGAGGACGAGGATGGCCTTCATTGTGGCAGAGGTAAGTATAACTTTTATTTATTATATGCTGGCTATGCTGGCTGGTTAATGTTTTATTTTTAATGGGCAAATGCGCTATTATCCAGATCTGGAAAATAGGAATTTTGCCCATTACTGTACTGTATGCATTGGGGGTTGTTGGGGGAGGGGGGTTGATGGAGGTAGAGTGGTGGGTAGTAGAGTTGTTGTATTTTAATGTTTATTAATTGGGGGTAGACGGTGAGTGAAGGGGGTATTTGCCCCGGAGTGGGTGGTTATGCCTCTTCGGTGGGTATTGGGAGGGGTTAACCTCTTTATTACCATAGTGGTTACTACCGCTTAGGTAATTAAGGGGTTAACTCCTCCCACTACCCACCCGGGAGACCTAACCAACCACCCAGGAGCAAATGCCCCCTTCACCCACCCACTCTACTCCCAATAAACTAGGTACTCAGGTTTAACCCCTTCATTGCCTTAGCGGCTAGACAAAGGTAATGAAGCTGCTTTTATTTTAATAACACAGTATTGAATCAAAGTGTCTTATGGTTGGTCGCGCTGCCCTCAGAAAATCTGCCACTGCACCATCTGAGTGCACATGTGCTCACGGAGTGCCAATACGGAGACTAATGGCCCATCAGGATTAACACAGCGGAGGTCCCTGCTTCTAAATGAGGTCCCGCTGTGAATCCTGCAAGACCGCATCTGTCTGTGAGACATGCAGTAAGACTAGACTGAATCAGTCACTCTTCTTGTGCGCCTTTAACTGGCGATCGCACTGCTTTTATTTTATTTTAACACAGTATTGAAGCAGGGGGTCTCCAGAGCTGAACCGCAATAATTTCAGCCCCGGGGAACCCTGCTTCCCTAGTTATAGGCCCTGGTATGGGGTGTCAGTATCTCTCTGCATTGTTTAACTGTCCCGGTCACGTGACGTGACAGAACATTTAAACATGGCGGAGATACCGGCACCCCATACCAGGGCCTGTAACTCGTAAGAGAAGGGTTCCCGGGGCTGAAATTAATGTGGTTCAAATCTGGAGACCCCCTGCTTCAATACTGTGTTATCAAAATAAAATAAAAGCAGTGTGATCGCCTGCTAAAGGCGCGCAGGGAGAGTGACTGATTCAGTCTAGTCTTACTACACTCTCTTACAAACAAAAAAGTAAGCGCTCTAACTAAATCAAAGTCCAAACTTGAATAAGGTAGATGTGGTGCAGCGTGAAGAGTCGAATTGTTCCCAATTCCCAGCAGCAATAGATGTCCAAAGTAATCGGCGCACCTCGTTATATAGGAAGAAAAGAGAAAGAAGAAAACGAGCAAAATCGTGAAGCAAGTTCACAACACAAAGCTTGCGTCTGTAGATGTGAGATATGCACTTACATTTCAGTGCCTGTCTCAGGCATGTATAGGTCTCTTTGAAGCGTCCTCACCACCATGAAGTCATCACAATATTCAAAGGCACAGACCAGTTCAGCAAGTGACTGTCGTGGACACCGGAGGTTGCGGAATATCATGAACTGGTCTGTGCCCTTATTTCAATATTGTTTTTTGAAACCAAAGCAGAACCTTGGGGGAAAAAAGTCCTTTGAATATTGTGATGACTTCATGGTGGTGAGGACGCTTAAAAGATACCTTTACATGCCTGAGACAGGCACTGGAATGTAAGTGCATATTTCACCATCTACAGACACAAGCTTTGTGTTGTGAACTTGCTTCACTATTGTGCTCTTTTTCTTCTTTCTCTTTTCTTCCTATAAAACGAGGTGCGCTGATTACTTTGGACATCTATTGCATTCTCTTAAAGACTGATGCGGTCTGGCAGGATTCATACAGCGGGACCTCAATCGGAAACAGGGACCCCAACTGTGTTAATTCTGATGGGCCATTAATCTCTTATGTATATTATAAATTTATATGCCTAATATATGGCACTTCACATTATATAAATGTACAATTGCATTTGATGTTATATATAATATAAACTCCATTTCATCAATAGGGGCATGCAATTTGCTGTTCTCTAGATATAGGTATAAGATATGTTTACACCTTTTTAATTTGTTTTAACATTGCTCTTTTAGCATTTTTAAGTAATAAACCTATTTTGATTTAATAGTTTTCTTCTAAATATATAATTGTGTTGATTTATGTATAGATATATGTATTCTTTTTTATATATTTTTTTCTTATATATTTTTTTCTTATATCTTTTCTTTAAATTCAACAAAATTTATATAATTATTTCCTTTTTCATTAGTTCCTTTTTCTGTGTTTAGTTATTGATTTATACAATGGTCTTATATTTGATTGCATTCGTTTATGTAATATATAATGTAGCTGCCTGCCTAGTGATTTTCAGCAACATCCATGTGTGTGTATACCAGCACACATTGCAATATATGCCCCCTAATCAGTTATGGGCCGCTGCTGCGGTTCTCATTGCGACTGGGGAAATACATAGTAGTCTGCCTGCGCATGCGCCGAGCGGGGAGTAGGAGGTGATCCTCTGCGGTTGTCAGAGGTGTGCTCTCAGTGGGGAGGCCGCCCAGAGAGGCGTGCCGCTCATGATTGAGCTCGGCTGAAATTAGCAGGGAGTCCCAGAGTGCTCTGGCGCACGGCGCATGCGCGGAGTACACAATTCTCATTGGTTGATGACGCGTAATGACGTCACTATTGGCGCGAAAACAAGGCAGTCAGCTGCATTTAAATTGTTGATTTTACAATGTACAGCACTTCTTGATAAAGTTCTCTGAACGAAACGCGTTGAAGTTTGCTGCTGTCCCACATCCATATGATTCAATAATAAAGGACTGTTATTGCAAGACCTGCTCTTTTCATCTTTGCTGTGCGCTGCACACCCTGGCTTATAAAACGAGGTGCGCTGATTACTTTGGACATCTATTGCATTCTCTTAAAGACTGATGCGGTCTGGCAGGATTCATACAGCGGGACCTCAATCGGAAACAGGGACCCCAACTGTGTTAATTCTGATGGGCCATTAATCTCCGAAGTGGAACTCCATGAGCACATGTGCGCTCAGACGGTGCAGTGGCGGATTTTGTGAGGGCAGCACGACAACCATAATGCTACAGTACATCGGTATCTCCAAAGTACAATAACATAACCTTAAGTCATTTTTTTGTCTTCCAGCACCACAGTGTCTTGTAGCACAGCATACATAGTAAGTATAAGCCTTAATCATTTATCAGAGAACTGAAGCTCATATTTATTAGGCGTTACTACTGTATTCTGTAATACACATTTCAGTACTGGCAAAAACCATAATTCAGAACATTCAAGTGAAAAATCAAGCAACTTTCAGGGAATAAAGTCCGTCATCATTTTGAAGGTTAAAGGGTGAAATTAATTTTTAATCCAATAAAGATAGGAGTAATGTTAATTTTTGTTTCCCTTTCATATGTCAACCACAAATAGACGCAACACTTTTATTTTCCATGTCAGCTGTTGATAAGGTGCTGTTCCTTACCTCCCATAGATAACAGTACTTTCATTTTAACAAAGGAGCACAAGGTGCATCCTTCATGCTTTCTTTGATAAAGAGAAATACAGAGGCAGGGCGAGTTTTATAAATCACTGTTATCAATTCCTTGGCCAAATTTCATATTTTCTAACTTTGTCATGAGATACAAAAGTGCAACTCAATCATATGCACCTTCACTCTAGGCTAGGCAGAAAGAAAAAGATATCTTGCTTATGAAACACATTTAAGGGTTCAAAGACGCTTGAAAGATTTGCAATTTATTTTGAGTCCTGTCCATTGCTGCTAAATGTTAACATTTGAAAGGCTAGAGTGACGTGTCCTGATGAATTCTAAAATTGATTTATTAAGCCAATCTCTGGGAAGGGACATGCAGTTTATTGCAGAACAATTAATTTCAAGACCTACCATCAGTAAAGTGGTTAAATGTTATAGAATGTCTATATCCTAAACATTTCTCTTATACCTTAAAATAAACTATAGTTCTAACCCAAGTAATTTGCGCGAAATATTGAAAACATGTGCCAATATTTACTAAACAGTGCTATACCAGAAAACACCTTCTGACACTGGAAGGTTGCTCTCGTGGCATAGCATCACTTAGTAAATATGGACCAAAATCTCTTGTTTATCTTATTATCCTGCCCATAGTACAATGTTACTTAGGTGGAACTCCCACAAACTTAGCTCTGGATTTACGGATTTTTTTTCTTCAATATTTGTGCTTTTGTATTTGTCGGTAATATATAGATATACATTATGTATACAGTATGTAGGTATATATTTAGTGTGTATATATGTACAGTATATACATACACACTCTCCCTTCTACCTCTCTCTTCCTCTCCCCCTTCTCTTTCCCCCTTTACTCACTCTCCCTCTTCTGTCTCTTTCTATCCGTCTTCTCTTACTTTCTCTCCCCTACTCTCTTTCTCCCCCCTTCTCTCTCTCTCTCTCTCTTTCCCCCTTCTCCCTACTCCTCTGTCTCTCCTCCTTGCAGGATCCAGGTGTGTAAGCAGGCGGAGGGTGAGGTGAAGAGATGCATAGTTGGAGGAAAACCTGGGTGTGGGAGTAGCAGGAGGATGTGGGATTCGGGTGTGTGAGTCGCAGGGTGAGTATCTGCAGAGAATGGTCAGGTGGAACGCGGGTGTGTGAGCAGCAGGGTGAGGTGCTGCAGAGCCGTTTGAGGTGGGATTCGGGTATGTGAGGATTTGTTTGCGAACTTTCTCTGGCCGCAATCCAAAACAAAGTGACAGGGAATGTGCTGTCGCAGCAGGATCCCTCATGAAGGCTTAAAGGAGCACTACCATTGGCTCGGCAAGCCTTGTTGCTAGTTGCTGTTACAGATTCTAGTGCGGAAGTAGCATGGAAGGGCAGAAGAGATTTTGCGAGGTGCTACTGGCCCAGTGCAGGGATCCCATGGTGAGGGGCCCTGCCCAGTCACACCAGTAGCACCTCCCAAAATCCCGTTATGAGCATCCCCCATACGTGCAGAAAGCTGAGCAGGCAGCATGACAACATTTCGTGGGTTTGACAAGCCTTATCTAAGTTCTACTGTGAATTTTTGAAATGACAGATTTATTCACAATATTTTCCTCCGTGTTTTCTAATCTTCTTTCAACTGACCTCTCGTTGCCTTTGCTCGTGGCTGCTACCCTGTTATTTTTCTCCCTTCATGTTTTCTGCCTTAGCTTCTCTTTTTCTTCTCTTTCATTTTGTTCAGTTGACTATCAAATACGTAATTCATTGCAGTAATTACATAGCTCATTATTCCCACCTACTTACTGATTCTGAGCTTTGGTGACTGTTGATCAATAAGATTGTTCTTTCGCTATCTTCCTGCTTAATTTGCCAGCAGCTTATGAAAACTACCTCACATATCGTCTCTCTTTCAGACCAGTGCATATTTTTGCCAGTTTAGCAGTAGGAACATGACAAACAAGTTTGTTACACTACATTGACTTCTTTATTCCGTACAGTATGTTATGAACTCCACATAATAACTAACACAACATATCAAGTTGAAAGTAAAAAATGTAAAATATGTTAAAAGGTTTGGAGACGGTAATTTTGCCATTGTGCTTGCCCTTATCTTTTTTGTAATTAGTTATATATTTTAAACTATAAAAATAGTGCGTAAAAGTGTATGCCAGTTGGCACAATTTAAAAAAAATACAAACAATCAGAAAAAATTATCCAAGGGATTATTCTACCTACATCTACCTACAGCTTGTAAGAGAGCTTCAATGCACATGTATGAGGATGTCACAATATTATGTGCACACAGCCCTAGCCTCTCTGACCTTGGACACATACTTTACACCAATCTGATTTTTCAAAACTTGAAAACTGGATTTCCAAAGCAAACTGTTTTAAACACTGACAAGACTGTAATGAAGGTATTTGGGACTAAGCTGAGCTTGATCAGAACAAACTCTAATACCATCCTAGCCCATGTCACTAGTTTCAAATATCTGGTTATATGGTTTGACTCCCATTTAACATTTGGGTTGCACATTGATACCTTGACATCAAAAACCTTTGCCGAACTGGGTGTACTTTATATTACTATTAATAGATATAATTAATGTATTATTATATTATAGGCTAAAGCTGTTAAATTCCGGGCATTATTGAAATCCCTGCTCTCTGATTGGTTAAAACTCCGGGCATTACCCAATCAGTAAAGGTCCGGTATTTTTGGCACCCTGCCAAGTATTTCAGCCAATCAGTTTTCAGTTCTCATTCACAAAGAGTGAGATCAGCTCTCAGAAAGGGGAGGTGATTGGACAGGAGGCACCAGTAAGGCACTAGCGAAAAGTTTATCTGGGCGTTTTGGGCGCAAAGGGCTGCAACAGAGGAAATAACTGTGTATGGAAGAGAACAGTATTCTTATGTTTAACACTTATAAAGCAGATACTTAGCTTGAGAGTCTCTTTGATGTGTGGATTTGGAGATTGCTTCTGCAGTCCTCAGCAAATGGGGAACTGTACCTTAGTGAAAGAATACATAAAACGACAGGGCATAATAACATTTTTAATAAGATTAGAAGAAAAGATGATTTCAAACTCACAAACAGTGTGTGCAGTCGAATTTTAAGCTTTCCAGCTATGCACCACTGGAGCCCTATGTCGATGCATTGGGTCCGCAGTGTTGCCTGCTCACTCTGGGTTTGGTGGGATTGTTCTCCGGGGGCCATCCGCTCCTGACGGTGTTGGTTTTCCCTTTTTTTCCCTTGTGTGTGCCGCTGCTTTCCAGACTTCCTTCTGGGTAGTGCTTCAAAAGAAGTTGATGGGCTCTGTCGGTGTGTAGGATAGTTCCAGGCTCCGTGCAGTCAAAAACCTCTTCTGGGTATCGTGACGTAAGGGCAAGACTCAGGAAGGACACCGTAGGCGTTTCGCGAACTCAATTCGCTTTGTCAGGGGATAGGTCATGAGGGTTGGTGAAGGCTTTTATATACCCACCAGCCTACGAATTTACCGTATCTGATTACTGATTCATTACTGGGTGATTAGTGTAACGCTGTGACTTGTGTTAGCATAACAGTCGCTTTTGGGTATACAGTCTTAAATGGATTACAGCATCTAGATTAAAAGACCAATAATAAGCATATTGTTGATAATAGAATTCAGATTTTATGTTTGGTGGTTAAAAATTATATAAGAGTTAAAAACAGATATTCCAGAGAGAATTTTAATATTTGGGTCTTTTAGAAAATGTTGAAACGGTGATAAAAATGGATAAAATCACAATTTGCCGAGAGGGGAGCACACTTGTGGCATAGAAAATTTGGAAATAATTGTACTAAAATATTATAAATATGTTCCTTAGGTATATTTAGGGAAATGGAGTCTGGTGGGCTAAAAAAAATGTCCCTATTCTCCTAAATGTTCAATTAGTAGAAAAAACAGTGGGGGGGGGGGGAGGGAACACAGATAAAAAATGTGGGAAGAACTAGTAAAATACTACACTATATTGTAAAAAATAGTAGTAACTTCATTGATTTGTGACACAATACTGAAATAGTCCAGCACTCCCTAAATGGAAAAATTGAAATCACTAGTATGCAACCAATAAGTACATTTTAATGAAAACACAAATGAATCAAAAAACATTCAACGTCACAAATATAGAACATAAACATATAGGTATAATCACATATAACGTGTGTGAAGGAAGGATATACAAGGGAGACAAGTTGTAAAAAAATGGGGATAGTGTATGTGTCGGGGTGGGGGCAAAACAGCACAAAAAAGGGGGGGTAAGTGGGTATATAGGGGGAGTGCAGGGGGGCAACGTTTCGGGAATTAACCCTTCGTCAGGCCCGTTCCCCTATTTCCCAGAGGGACAAAGGGTACTTCCCTAGCCCCTAAACCCACAAGCACCTGTAAATGCCCAAAATAAAAACAAGAAAAAACCTCCACTAATCCTGTGATATATAATGTCTAAGTCAAAAGATGCAATATCCCTGAACCTACTAACAATACAGTCCTCCACTAAACCTGGGTCAGATCTAAATTGTCAGAAGAAAAAGGCAAAAAGGAGCAGTGTATCCAGCAACACCAGAGTAAATGCAGGTCTAAGCGTTCAGATAATCAGTAAAGTAAATTAGCAACATGCAAACCAGTCAGCCCACAGGGATGTGCTCAAATGCGCCTGCTGCTATCACCAGCGAAAGTTTGTAGCTTACTGTGCTGTAGCTCTTGGGTATTTGACGTCAGAGAATAAGGCGGGCCTAGCCTGAATGGGCGGCACAGGACTTGACCGGGGGGCTCGGCCTCCCCGAACCGGATTGGCCGCAAGAGTGGCCGGGGGAGGGGCTGCATGGATATAGCCAGAAGCCAGGAGGGAGGTCCGGCCTCTTGCTCCTGGCTGGCTAAGGATTGCTCCTGGCTGGCTAAGGATTCGGGTAGTCCCTCTCCTCTCCAGTACGCTGAAAGGTAAGCCCCCTAAGGGGGTCAATTCCCAGGCACTCCCCCCCTCCCATATTGCCGTGGGTGTTTGGAACTGGCGGCGAGGGGGTGGTGCAGGGAGGAGAGGGACTACTGGGGTTACACGGGAGCGCGGGGGGAGCTGTACGAGAAGTGCTGTAACTCCTGCTCCAGCTCTCACTCCCGCAAGGCGCGCTCCACGTGGCGAAGGAGGAGAGGCGCCGGGTTTCCGGTCCCACGTGGCGCTGCATCCCGCTAGGGGTAGCGGTGATGCGGGGGGAGTGGGGTCACGGGGGGGGTGAAGGAGAGGAGTGATCCATGTGGGGGCGGTGCATGGCGCGCGTGGAGAGGGGGATCCCAGCTTCCCCGCGTGGCTCCACCTTAGGTGGAAGTAGTTAGGCTACGGAGTGCGCGGCTTACGTGCCTGGTGGTCCTTCCCGGGGTACATGCGGCGCCTTGGCGGGGGGGCGGAAGACGGCCCCCCCGTTGTAAGTGCAGAGGTCAGGCGACGCTCCGGGCCACCTCGATCCCCGGGACATCCCCTAGTAGCACGTGCTGGCTCCACGAGGGCCGCGCTGCGTAAAACGGCGGCGAGGGGGGCGGGGAGGAGGCAGCCTCTCCCTCGGGGCTCACGCGGTGCTCCCACGAGAGTTCGGGCAGCTGTCCCGGGGTGGCCCGGGCAGCAATCACCCCTTTAGTCGCGCGGTTCTTCCCCCCCCCCCCCCCGCAACAGGGGGGGGCGGGGGAAATATGGGGGTCCAACGGGCCCAGCAAGGGGCACAAGAAACGTACAGCACGACGCTGGGGGAAAGGTGGATACCTTGGGGGGAGGAGGGGAGGGGCGAGCACGTGGCAGCTCCCCCCTCTCCTTTAATGACCAGCAATAAAGATCGTTTGGGTTTGGGGTAAGATGCTTTATTTCGGCCCCCCAGGGGACATTGGGAGCAAGAGGGCCCACTGGGGGGGGGGGGGGGCAGGCAAGAGGGCCCACTGGGGGCTTAAAGCCCTCGGTGGGGGGAATTGTGGTATGGATGCGGTTTGTCAGCAGGTGTGATGAGACGGTAGGGTTATACAGTACATCAGCAGCAAGGGTAGAATAGATATACAGAGATGCGGAGATTAGTCACAGGTTATACAAGTGCTGTTGGACATAGATAGGTATATATAAGGAAGGATACGTGCATATGGGTACATGTATGTATGCGTGGAGGTATACATATATATATATATATATATATATATATATATATATATATTGTGTATATAGGTATGCATGTGTATATGGCATGTATACATGTATGTATATGGGTGTTCATAGGGGCGTATACAAAAAAAAAAAGGTGGGGGATTGATAGGCAAGGGTAACGCGTAATCTTGTTATTACAGCAGTCGCGCAGGAAGGCAAAAGCACAGGCACGCAGTGCTTTCGGGAATGTCTTTACAGGCCAGTACAATGCGGCTCTTGGCAGAAGCACGCGAACACGACGAGGGGTGGCTGTACCAGCAATTGCGGGCACTGACGCAGGGATCCGGGAGCAACCAAGGAGGATCGAGCAGCCGGGAGAGCGCTCAGGCGGGTTTGAAGACCTCGGTCGCCGATGCATGGCCGTCATCGAGCGATGAGGGCGGTCCTAGCGGTGGAGCACGTCATCCGGTCGGGCTGCTTACAGGGAAGCAGAAGGGTAAGTCAGTAGCGTCGGGGGGGAAGGCCAGAGCCTGGTCACAGGAGAGGCCATGGGGAAGGGGACGCAGCCGGGAGGGCGAGCGAACGGAACGTGGCGGTTGGTCTAAAAAAAAAAAAAAAAGTGTGCATAGTTATGTATATAGGTATATATACGTAGGTATGAGCACGGGTTGAGGCCAACATGGAGGGAAGATCCCACCGCTGGGCCCGGGGGGAGCGGTGCGGGTCGGGCCGCGAGCTGAGCGACAGACGGGCCACGGTAGGGGCGAAAGGCGCCCAGGGTGGAGGAGAGGAGCACGTGGGACCCGCAGGGGGCGCGTGCGGGGAGGGGCTGGAGCCCTGGATGGTGGACTTCCGTTAGGAGTGGATGAAGCCGGCGGGGCGTTTCAATCTTGTTTTCTCTTACAGGACAGACGGGACCGGTCGGGACACGTTCGACCTCGCTTCGCGGCGCTGGTACGTCGTCCACGACTCGTAAGCGGATGGGGCGCCCTGGTGGACCTGCAAACAGAACTCGGAGGGGCAAGGGCCTCGACGTTGGTCCCAACAGGCGGTTCACATCGCCGCCGGGGACGGGGACTCCAAAGGGTAAGCGTAAGAGAGCTACGCACGTAGGAGCGGCTACATCGCCGGGCATCCCCGGTTCCCCAATACCGGAGAGTTCGGTGCCGGGGGCAGCGGGCAATGCCGAGGCGAGAATGATCAGCATGATGGAAAAAGTCATTCAGGCGGCGTTGCTAGCGGCAGGCGTAGGTAAGGCTAGCGAGGCACAAGGAGGAACAGCAGCGGGGGTGAACCCCGGAGCAGCAAGCGCGTCAGCGGTTACACAGGAACAGGCTGCGGTAGGGGAAGCAGGCGCGAGTGGGGGCGCAGGATCAGCAGCTAGCCAGGTAACAGAGGGGGGGTCAGGGCAGGGAGCGGGGGCAACAGCAGCAGCTAGCGCAGTAGGAGGACCAGCGGAAGGGGCAGGGACGGGGGCACCAGTAGCGACGGCGAAATCAAAGAGGGTAGGGGATGCGGCATACGGTGATTCGTATACAGCGGTCACCCGGTCCCTGGGTGCGCACCTGTCAGACGAGGTGAAGAAAAGAATTTGGGCAGGGGACTATGTGGAGTTACTGACATTGCTTCCTGGATACAACGATGCAGTAGCGAGATCCGAAAAGAAAGGGGAAGCTAAGAAGGAGGATGTAGAGAGACGGTTGTACCCACGCACTTTCGGTAACTGGGTGCAGGCGTTTGGGATTTTGGCAGGCGTAGTGGAAGAAAAGGAGCCACAATTATGCACCGCATTGTTTAAATATCAGGATATTATCAGGAAGGCTTTTCAAAAACATGGGGGAATGGGATGGTGGACATACGACGTGGAATTCAGGCAAAGTATGCAGGAGAATAAAGGAGTAGTTACGTGGGACCGTAAGGATGTCGATCTATACTTAGATCACATTTTGAGGGGAGGAGATTCAACCTCTCATGGGGCAGGCGCGCAAGGGGACACTGGCAGTAACAATTCACAGGAGGGTTCAGATTGGTTCGCGCGGCCGGCAGGAAGGGGACGCGCAGTCGGGAAACAGTCGGGCATATGCTGGGGTTTTAACGAGTCAAAATGCAGATTCCCCAATTGTCATTTCCAGCATAGCTGCGCCGGGTGTGGGGGCCAGCACCCCAAGTCCAAATGCTATAAGAAGGACGGTAAGGGGCTTAAAGGGGAGGGCGCGAACGTCAATTGCGGTAAAGAATACGGCGCCTCAGCGGGTAATACAACCCAATAGAGCGGCAGCTGAATTTTTGGGAGATGGGGTCGGGAGGCAGCGAGCGAGGTTATGGCGGTACGGGCTTGATTTAAGGGGGGGTTAACAGGCCCATCGGTGGCGGCAGTTGGGGGGGGGATAGGTGCTTGTCCTGTCAGATGGGGCTCGGGGCTGGTAAAGCAGGTTGAAGCGAGGGGGCAGGTCACAGGGACGTACTTCCGGGTGCCCCCTCTTGCATTACCCAGCACGAGCACTTTCTGGCGCGGACGGGCAGCACGCTACCTCAGTTATGATTATGTTTATTATTAATAAACAAATCCGCGGCCTTTTACCTCCAGACTGTGTCCTCTCTTTATTTGGTACGTTACATAGAAATAATGCTAGGTGAGGGGGGAAGCTCGCGCCTCCCTGGTCATGAATAATCCCCAACAGCTGGTGAATCGAGTCCTCCTGCTACCACAGCCGCATCCTCCTTGCTTGTGTAAACAAATGCAATCCCCATGGAGATTAGGGCTCTGTCTGGTGTACTTCAATTCTTCTGCCTGCTGAATGACGTGACAGTTCTGTGCATGAGCAGTGAAGCTTCATGTGTCTTTAAATGCTGCTACACAGCAGCTGAATGTAACAATCCTATGACTGTGCACAGCATACTCAGGTTCTGTTAGAGGTTTGATCTTTTGTAGGCTGTATACCTCAATGGTGCTCACAAGAAGTTCACCTACTATATGATGCAAAGTAGAAAACATACAACACCATTAATGCAGATTTACCATATACAAATGAAATATTAAAATATAAACATAATATGAACTAAAATTAGCCATCTTGTAATAAAGATTACTAATATTAAATAGTGTAAGCGTAGGATTCATCTTAAGGAAAACAGAATCAATATGTATCCAAGTGTCTACTTAAAGGACCCAAAACATAAGGTCAAGGAACTATATACCAAGGCGCCAAGCCAGAGGTAAAGGAGACCTCTCATAGGTGGATCAACATGCACAGACAACATACACGTAGGGACCCCTCACCACAGTCACATCCCCTAAAAATGTAGGGGGCACTTGAGTCATTATTGTAGGTAACCGGGCATACTCGGGAAATAAGAGTGTATGACATCTTATGTGTATACAGTAAATGGACACCGGACATCTAAAAGAAACAACTCATATTGAGATCTTTGTTCATCCCTGATGGGATCATGGTACCCAAAGTCCTTGTCCACCTTGACTCTTTCTGAAACAGCATTTTCTGCACATTACCTCCACATCATCCCTGTTTAATGCTATCGATTATTTGGTACCTTAATTGGCTCACAGTATGCCCAGTCTGTGTGAAGTGATGTGCTACTGGCGCTTCAGGATCACATCTATGTATAGCCGCCTTATGCTGTCCGATCCGATTCTTTACCCTCTGAGTGGTCTCCCCCACATAGCCCTTGCCACATGGGCATTTAATCAGGTATATGATGTTTTTTGAGAGGCACGTGTAGTAGTCTGTGATTTTATATTTCCTACCGGACATAGGATGTTGAAATGTAGGTCCCTCCACAATGCTATTGCAATGACTACAGCTACAGCATCTGTAGCAACCCAGTTTTGGGCTCCCTAAAAATGTTTGTTTACTAATAGTACCCCCAAGGTCCGCCTTAACTAGGCAGTCTCGCAGATTCTTCCCTCTCTTATACGAGAATAGTGGAGGGTTACTAAGTATCGGGGCTAGCATGGGATCGCTGCTAAGGAGTGGCCAATGCCGTCGTATGATGTTTTTAATTTTCCCACTATTGGTATTGAATGTGGAAACAAAGGGAATGGAATATTTCTTTTTTTCTTTTTGGACCTCTTGTCCAGTAGTGGTCGAGTTCTCTACTTTTTCACGTTGGTTAAATAAAACCTCAGCTGGGTAACCTCTTGAGCGAAATTTGGATTGAATCTTATCTAAGCCCTCAGTGATCTTAGCTGGAATACTAATTATGCGTTTAGCATGCAAAAATTACTGTATGGCAAGCCCACAGTGGTACCAGGAGGGTGAAAACTGGAGAAATGCAGTAGATTATTTCTATCAGTGGATTTAGAGAACATGTCTGATTCAAGCTTACCATCACGTACACTGATCGTTGTGTCTAAAAAGTTCATTTGTAGTGGGTCATGTGTACAGGTAAACCTGATGGTAGGGTGGGCCATATTTAGATCTGATACAAAACTTAACAGAGATGTCACATCATTCTGCCAGATGAGGAACACGTAATCGATGAATCGCACCCACATACGCCCATGCTCTACAAAGGATTGGTGATGGTACACATTGTCTATTTCAAATTTAGACATGAAGATATTGGCGTATGTGGGTGCGACGTTAGAACCCATGGCATGCCCTGTGTTTGTATGTAATAGTCGTCTTCAAATAAGAAGTAATTCTCATGGAGTATAATCTCAAGAAGGTCCATAATGAACATGCCTTCTCTAGGGGAAAACATATTAGCTAGTTCAACAGATTCCTTCACAGCTAACAAACCATCAACATGCGGAATGGATGTACATAAACTGTTGACATCCAAGGTAACTAGTAATAGTGGTGTATACATGATAGGTAAAGCCCTAATCTTGTGTAGAAAATCTGTAGTGTCACTGATGTATGACCTACTATCAGTTACCAATGGCCTTAACAACTTGTCCAAGAATATAGAGCAAGGTTGAAAGATTGAGTCACTCCCTGCAACTATTGGTCTTCCTGGTGGAGAAGCGATATTCTTATTGATCTTCGGGATTGTATAAAGTACAGGAACTATGGGATCCTTTTTAATCAAGAATTCTTTTTGTTTTTTAGTGATAACTCCACTCTCCAAGGCAGCAACAACTACCCTTGATATCTTCTCTTGAATTCTATGTGTAGGAATAGAGGTTACTAATTTATAGGAATTACCGTCAGCAAGTTGTCTAAGGATCTCAGTTCTATAATCTTTCTTATTCATTACCACCAATGCACCCCCTTTATCTGCTGGTTTTATCACGATATCTGTATTGGTCTCCAGTTCCTTTATAACCTCTTGTTCACTTTTAGATAAATGAAATGATATACGCTTAGATCCACATTTGAGGATAGATTCTACATCATGCTGAACAAGGGAAATGTAAGTTTCAATAACATGATTAGTGGCTGGGGATTGAAGGAACTTTATTCTTACACTCGGATGTAAGCAAGTGGAAATTGGTATTAAGATCAATATCATCAACAGGGGGTATAGCATCAAATGTGGGTTTGGAGAAGAAACCCTTAAGTCTGAGTGACCTATAGAATCGAGCTAACTCAACCTCCAAATCTCTATTGTTAGTTAAATTCGTGGGTACAAATGATAGACCTTTGTTTAAAAACTTTATCTGTTCTTCAGACAATGACATATCAGATATATTTATTACCAACGACTCTGTGACCGCGTTGACACTCCCCGTCAGGGTTGGCCCTGCCTGGCAGTGTTTCCTCCCCGCCTGCCGCGTCCTCTGCGCTGGCCGTGGGGTGGTCCTGTTTCTAAAAAAGCAGGTGTGACACCAGCAGAGGAATCGCTTTCTGTAGAGTCGAATATTTCTCTTGCTCCAGGCTGCCCACCTTGTGGGCGAGGGGCCCTTCACCTCTTGTTCTCTCTCCCCCCTACTTTCCATCTCCTACTATACACCCTATTGGTACTATAGTCCCTAGCGTCTCTCAGAAATGTTTCCCTTTTACGTGTTTCAATATCTTTCTTAATATTCTCTAGGTTTTCATCCAACTCTCTTTTAAATTTATCAAGATCAGGCTCAGACAGGGTTGTGGCAATGGAGCCCTGCAGTTCCTCAATCTGTTCTTTAAGTTCTACGACTTCTTTTTGTAAGTAGTCTATGGTTTAAATAATAAGGTCCAAGGAACACTTATTAAGTATCCCTTCCCACTTGCTACAGTAATCTTTATTGTCAGCAAAAAAAGTGGGTCTAAGATCAGATCTTAGGCCCCTCGGAATTCTTTTTACGCGGTAATATTCTGCAAGTGTGGTCACGTGCAGTTCAAGATTCAATTTGTGTTTTAATTTTTTCTCCAAATCTTTTGGATAATCACTCGGGTTATTCTCCTTGAGGAAATCCCTATTCCCCACACAGAGCGTGGCAATGCGACCAGCATCCAAATCGGTGTAGGCAAAGATATTCACCTCTATGCGGGGAGCAGCGGCCTCCTGAGGTTCCGACATCTAAATATAGTGGTGCATGTTTATCAATTGTTAAACACAATGTAACACAAAATTATAAACAGCACTCACAATAGAGAGTAGATATATAATGTGGGGTGCCGTGGACAAGAGAGGACCCAACCCCTCTCAAACAAAATACACAATACTTAAATAGTCCAGCACTCCCTAAATGGAAAAATTGAAATCACTATTATTCAACCAATAAGTACATTTTAATGAAAACACAAATGAATCAAAAAACATGCAACGTCACAAATATAGAACATAAACATATAGGTATAATCACATATAACGTGTGTGAAGGAAGGATATACAAGGGAGACAAGTTGTAAAAAAATGGGGGTAGTGTATGTGTCGGGGTGGGGGCAAAACAGCACAAAAAAGGGGGGGTAAGTGGGTATCTAGGGGGAGTGCAGGGGGGCAACGTTTCGGGAATTAACCTTTCGTCAGGCCCGTTCCCCTATGTCCCAGAGGGACAAAGGGTACTTCCCTAGCCCCTAAACCCACAAGCACCTGTAAATGCCCAAAATAAAAACAAGAAAAAACCTCCACTAATCATGGGATATATAATGTCTAAGTCAAAAGATGCAATATCCCTGAACCTACTAACAATACAGTCCTCCACTAAACCTGGGTTAGATCTAAATTGTCAGAAGAAAAAGGCAAAAAGGAGCAGTGTATCCAGCAACACCAGAGTAAATGCAGGTCTAAGCGTTCAGATAATCAATAAAGTAAATTAGCAACATGCAAACCAGTCAGCCCACAGGGATGTGCTCAAATGCGCCAGCTGCTATCACCATTGAAAGTTTGTAGCTGACTGTGCTGTAGCTCTTGGGTATTTAAAGCCCTGATGATGTCAGAGAATTAATAATCTTTCTCTCAACCCAGGGTTAGCATGTGGGAAAAAAACAACAAGAACAACACACTAAGTGCAGACAATAAAGTACAATGGTGAAACTTGTATTTAAAGCTTGGCTCTTATGTGCTGCCTACTCACAAGATGTCAGTAGGGTAAAAGCAGTGACAGGATAAGTGGAATCTGATGAGTCTTTATGGACACAGACAGGAAGCAGCTAGGACTTGGATATCAGGTGCAAATGTACATGGAGAGATAAAGAAAAACCTCCATGGTGCAGATCAATGGTATAAAGGTAATTTTATGGAATACTAAAAAATGTGCACTTACAAGGTTAAAATACAATAATAGCGTTTATCACTTAACAAGTGAATAGGAGTGTTAAAGATGGTTGCCGCAGCTCACCGCACCGCCGACGTCCCGAAGTTGCTGTGTCACAGACTTTCCGTGGTTCCCTCTCCACCATGCAGTGTGGGGATCACCTCCAGCAGTATCTCCGGCGCGACACGTCACTTCCGGTAGGTACGATCAGCTCCGTCGCGTCACTTCCGGTCCGGCACAGGATTGACAGCTCTCAGCACCAATCCTCTCACTTCCTAGGCGGGTCCACTCTACGCGTTTCGCCAATAGAATGGCTGGCTTCGTCAGGAGTATGGAACCCCCCCTTCATGCTTAACCTTATATACCCTGGTTAATTGCCGGTGTTATTAACCTATGAAATGCTGCCATGAAACCTATAACTATCTAAGAACGTGGTTAGATGTATTCACATGATCATTTAAAAAGGGGAATAAACAACCAGATGGAAGTATGGGGAAATACTCTAGTAGTATGATATAATGTGCAAATACAGCAGTATAAGTAATTGTCACAGTATATATGTATGAACTAGGACTTTGAGGTAAAGAGTGGATACGCAGTTTACAAAATAATTAATGATATAATAAAATGTATATACATCTAAAAAAATACTTTTAAAAAATATTTTTATATTATGTATTAAAAAAATATTTTTATATTATGTATTAAAAATATATATATGTTAGAAGAGTGAGTTCAATGGTAGTGGTGGGTCTAAACCCATCAGTATGAATATGAAGATGTGAATACATCCCAGAGTTATACTAATACACATTATAAAATTATATGCTTCATACATAGGGGATGGTACAGTAGCAGCATTGGAATCTATTATAAATCCTAGTATCAAGATATAGCAAATATATATATATTATACAATGGTAAAAAAACATATCATATGATCAATACTAAACAGTACATAATACATTATATAATGGTACAATATTAAAATATTAGAAAACACTATATGATATTAAAAATACACAATCTAAAAACCCATACTATAATCTAAAGACCTAAAAGACACATATGGTTATGGAGTCTTCTAGTTCACCTATGGAGGAAAGAGGTGGATGGAAAGGGACGTTAGAATCCCGTTAGAAGCAGCAAGTGAAAGAGACAAACATTTTTAATTTGAGTTCAATGCCTCTTAACAAAGCTCAGCAGAGTGTTCTATCAAAAGGATTGAGCTTTGCACCGATGAGGGGCCATAGTTCCTTTGACCTCTTCATCGATGCGAACAAATTCCTCCGTAAGATGACTGTAAAAAGGTACTTTCTTGGGAGAGAGTCAGTATGTAGGCCTGAACAGACAATTCCCCCAGTGGTCTTAGAAGAAAGACGCATTATTCATACAAATTTGAAGCCGAAATCTACTTTTTACCCCCACTGTGCTAAAGGTGACCATTTGGAAGTTTTTTTCAAAATGATTAATAAATATTTTGAAGATCTAGCCTCAAGGCATTGCAAAATGCAAAATAATCTTACAAAAGAGGAAAAAACAGCTTTGAAAGATTTAACTGAAAACGAAAACCTGGTCATAAAACCAGCAGATAAAGGAGGGGGAGTAGTGCTGCTAGACAGAGAGGAATATGACAGAGAGTCACTCATACTATTGGGAGATGTAAATACCTATACCAAATTAAAGAGCAATCCAACAAGGAAGTTTACGGAGGATTTGAAATGCTTCTTGGATAAGGGGAGGGAGTTGAACATATTGAATGAAAATGAATACAAGTTCATGTACAGTGACAGATCTAAATTACCAGTCTTTAATCATCTACCAAAAGTCCATAAAAGTGTAGTCAATCCCCCAGGCAGACCTATAGTCTCGGGGATTGACTCACTAATGGCAAATCTGTCACTGTACATAGACACATTTCTTCAAAAATTTGTAGTGCAGCAGAGGGCCTATTTGAAGGACACAACAGATGTGATCAATACTCTTAGTAAGGTCAAATGGGAAGAACATTTTATTATGGCCACTTGCGATGTTACATCGCTCTACACAATAATAGAACATGAGAAAGGATGTAGAGCGATTAAACAGGTACTATCTAGAGATAAAGATCTTACCGAGACATAGATTGATTTTATTGTAGATGGCATTAGGTTCATTTTGAACCATAATTTCTTTTGGTACGGAGAGGAATACTACCTTCAAAAATGTGGAATGGCGATGGGGACTAGGTTCGCCCCCAGTTATGCTAACCTTTTTATGGCCGTCTGGGAAGATGATAAGATCTGGCCAGGTGGCAATCTGGGGCGGACCTTGTCCTCTGGCGCCGTTTCATCGACGATGTGTTTCTAATATGGAGGGGGGGTCAAGAGTCCCTGGTAAAGTTTCTAGCTTCCTTAGATGTTAACGAGAACAATTTGAAATTCACGAGCAGTTTTAGTCAACAAAGTGTTAATTTTTTAGACCTTGTAATTTTTATTGAAGAAAATAAAATAAAAACAAAAACTTATTTTAAAGAGACTGACAAAAACCACTATATATTGAGATCAAGTTGTCATCTGCCCAGGTGGATGGATGGGGTACCACCTGGACAGTTTACAAGGCTAAAAAGGAACTGCAGTGACAATAAAACTTTTCTCGAACAGGCAGATTATCTTAAAAAAAGATTTCTAGAGAAGGAATATGGGGAAGAGAAGCTTGATAGTGCAATGAGGAAAGTGGAGGAAATTAATCGTGAAGATTTGCTAAAAACCAAAATTAAAACGAAAGAAAGAAATGAGAAATTTGATTTCGCTTTCCTCACTAACTATAGTGGAGAAGCGAGATAAAGAGATGTGCCTGAAGGAGGCACCAAAGATCCCTTCTAAGAGGCGCACAGCAAACCTTTATAATATAATTTGGTCAGGGGTGAATTGATATATACATAAAATAAAAAAGGTTTTAATAAATAACTTCGTTAAAATCGTGTTGTGTAGTGTGATGTGTATGACACAGATAAAAATAGACTGGTTAAGTCTATAGTACTACTCTGTTATCCTAGTCACTACCAATAGTGAACAATGCTAAAGTGATGGTTTCACACAGGTTGCACTCATATGAGAGCTTATCAGGATGTAAAGTGTTACTACTTACAGCTGATTCCTAAGTCCTGGCAGAGGATAGCCCGTAAGTAAGGCTCTCAATGGGCTAAAAACTGTGCTAGTGTCATTAACGTGGTCCCTGTAGGGTTCTGAAGGCAAAACTTACGGGCTATCCTCTGCCAGCAGTTATCCCCTGCCTATTCAGGTCTACAATGTCTAGTTTAGCACCGATAACAACGGATGTACACTATTAAGTCTGGACTTAGGAATCAGCTGTAAGCAGTAACACTTTACATCCTGATAAGCTCTCATATGAGTGCAACCTGTGTGAAACCATCACTTTAGCATTGTTCACTATTGGTAGTGACTATGATAACAGAGTAGTACTATAGACTTAACCAGTCTATTTTTATCTGTGTCATACACATCACACTACACAACACGATTTTAACGAAGTTATTTAATAAACCTTTTTTATTTTATGTATATATCAATTCACCCCTGACCAAATTATATTATAAAGGTTTGCTGTGCGCCTCTTAGAAGGGATCTTTGGTGCCTCCTTTAGGCACATCTCTTTATCTCGACACCCACACTCCCTCGGCAGCACGCTAACAACATCTAGGGGTTTCTGAGCGAGGTTCCTCTCTACAGTACCCCCTATAGTGGAGAAGCGAAGGAAATAAGGAACATTATTAACAAACATTGGGACATCCTCAGAAATGACCCAATCCTGGGGAATGCCATTCCTGAGAAACCTAACATTATCTTTAGAAGGGCGAATAATCTCAAAAACAGACTGGCACCAAGTGTACTAAGAAGGGGGGACACCAACTCTGATAGCTGGCTCCGAACGGGGAAAGGTTTTTTCGGCTGCAATAATTGTAGGGCATGCGAATTTAAGGCAGATAAAAAAACAGAGTTCTGTTCAAATGTGACGAAAGAAGTCTTTCAGATCGAATTATGTTTGACATGCAGGACTGATCACGTGATTTATGTCCTTGAGTGCCCATGCAAGTTGAAGTACGTAGGTAAAACAGAAAGACCAGTCAGAACCAGAATACTGGAACATCTCAGCAGTATAAAGAGAAATTTAGTCACACATAGTGTCCCAAATCATTTCTTGGAGAAACACCAGGGAGACCCCAAAGGATTAAAATATATGGCCATAGAATTGGTTAAACAACACTGGCGAGGAGGAGACAGGAACTTAGAACTTATTAAAAGAGAATCTTTTTGGATTCATAAATTAAGGTCCCTCCACCCCAGAGGTCTCAATATGGAAATAGATGTGGCTCCCTTTTTGAGATAAATGTTTGGATTCTAACGTCCCTTTCTTTCCTTTCCTTCCACCCCTTTCCTCCATAGGTGAACTAGAAGCCTCCGTAACCATATGTGTCTTTTAGGTCTTTAGATTATAGTATGGGTTTTTAGATTGTGTATTTTTAATATCATATAGTGTTTTCTAATATTTTAATATTGTACCATTATATAATGTATTATGTACTGTTTAGTATTGATCATATGATATGTTTTTTACCATTGTATAATATATATATATTTGCTATATCCTGATACTAGGATTTATAATAGATTCCAATGCTGCTACTGTACCATCCCCTATGTATGAAGCATATAATTTTATAATATGTGTATTAGTATAACTCTGGGATGTATTCACATCTTCATATTCATACTGATGGGTTTAGACCCACCACTACCATTGAACTCACTCTTCTAACATATATATATTTTTAATACATAATATAAAAATATTTTTTTAATACATAATATAAAAATATTTTTTAAAAGTATTTTTTTAGATGTATATACATTTTATTTTATCATTAATTATTTTGTAAACTGCGTATCCACTCCTTACCTCAAAGTCCTAGTTCATACATATATACTGTGACAATTACTTATACTGCTGTATTTGCACATTATATCATACTACTAGAGTATTTCCCCATACATCCATCTGGTTGTTTATTCCCCTTTTTAAATGATCATGTGAATACATCTAACCACGTTCTTGGATAGTTATAGGTTTCATGGCAGCATTTCATAGGTTAATAACACCGGCAATTAACCAGGGTATATAAGGTTAAGCATGAAGGGGGGGTTCAATACTCCTGACGAAGCCAGCCATTCTATTGGCGAAACGCGTAGAGTGGACCCGCCTAGGAAGTGAGAGGATTGGTGCTGAGAGCTGTCAATCCTGTGCCGGACCGGAAGTGACGCGACGGAGCTGATCGTACCTACCGGAAGTGACGTGTCGCGCCGGAGATACTGCTGGAGGTGATCCCCACACTGCATGGTGGAGAGGGAACCACGGAAAGTCTGTGACACAGCAACTTCGGGACGTCGGCGGTGCGGTGAGCTGCGGCAACCATCTTTAACACTCCTATTCACTTGTTAAGTGATAAACGCTATTATTGTATTTTAACCTTGTAAGTGCACATTTTTTTAGTATTCCATAAAATTACCTTTATACCATTGATCTGCACCATGGAGGTTTTTCTTTATCTCTCCATATACATTTGCACCTGATATCCAAGTCCTAGCTGCTTCCTGTCTGTGTCCAGAAAGACTCATCAGATTCCACTTATCCTGTCACTGCTTTTACCCTACTGACATCTTGTGAGTAGGCAGCACATAAGAGCCAAGCTTTAAATACAAGTTTCACCATTGTACTTTATTGTCTGCACTTAGTGTGTTGTTCTTGTTGTTTTTTTCCCACATGCTCCCCCTGGGTTGAGAGAAAGTGTATCGATCATCTGGGACCAGCCAAGAAAGTACCTTCCAGAGGGTCTGAGCAGGGAGTTACAACTTTCAATATATATATTTTTTCACAGTTGCATTATTTTTAGTCACTTTAAATTTAACACTATTATATGTGTATTATATATTCATTTTATTATTAGTGAACACTAGTATTCTATTAGCGCCTGTTTTCACCATCACTTTGTCAGAGAATTAATAATCCCCAACAGCTGGTGAATCGAGTCCTCCTGCTACCACAGCCGCATCCTCCTTGCTTGTGTAAACAAATACAATCCCCATGGAGATTAGGACTCTGTGTGGTGTACTTCAATTCCTCTGCCTGCTGAATGACGTGACAGTTCTGTGCATGAGCAGTGAAGCTTCATGTGTCTTTAAATGCTGCTACACAGCAGCTGAATGTAACAATCCTATGACTGTGCACAGCATACTCAGGTTCTGTTAGAGGTTTGATCTTTTGTAGGCTGTATACCTCAATGGTGCTCACAAGAAGTTCACCTATATGATGTATAGTAGAAAACATACCACACCATTAATGCAGATTTACCATATACAAATGAAATATTAAAATATAAAAATAAGGAGGCGCATGCGCGATGGAAAGGCAGATGGCTGCTTAAGCCTAGAGCTCCGTCCCCCGCCAACTCATAAAAGCTGAAAAAACCACTTTTTTGCGATCTTTAATTACCCGGCACTTATACTCAGTAAATAAAGAGCACTCAGCGATGGCCCCGCAACCTAATAAAAAGAAAGCCACGGGCGATCTTCGCAGATACCTCAACAGATCTGCAGCAAAGGGCTCCGGAGCCGAAATGGCGGCGAGATCAGCCGCGGGGTCGGACTCCGACCGCGAGGAGGAAGCAGTGGAGGAGCCTGAACAGCTGCCGGTAAGGCGCTGTGATTTTGACCGGCTCTATAATGACATGCATAAACTGTTTCGGGCAGAAATACAGGAACTGCGCAAGGAGGTTCAGGGAGTAGGGGAGCGCACAGGGGCGCTGGAGGAGAAAATGGCGGCAACTTCAAAAGCCATACGAAAATCTGACAAGAGATCCTCACACTTACAAGCCCAAATCACGGAATTAGCAGAGCGGCAGGAAGATGCAGAGAACAGGGATCGCCGCAATAACATACGGATCCGCGGCATCCCTGAAGAGATTACAGAGATAGAAGACTTTGTTTCTCGCTGGATGGCGTCCCTGCTGCCCGACACCCCTACACAGGAGCTCCTGATGGACCGCTGCCATCGAGCTCTCAGGAGCAGACCTGTGGCTAATCAACAGCCACGCGATGTAATAGCAAGACTGCATTACTTCCGTACCAGAGAATCACTCTTCCAGAAGACACGCACCCAAAATGCCTGCAAGTTCGAGGAAACTACCCTCCAATTGTTTCAGGATCTCTCCCCTCTCACACTGGCTAGACGGCAGAAACTGCAGCCGGTCACGAGGCTCCTCCGGGACAGAGCCATTAGATACAGATGGACCTTCCCGACGGCCTACTTGTCATCAAGAACGGGAGGGCCATCTCCATGAGAGAACCAGAGGAGGGGGACGATTTCCTCCACAAACTGGGAGTGAAAGAGGCCCCGATCAACAGGCCTCAAGAGGAACCAGCACGAGAGGTGGAATGGCAGAGAGTGGCTAGCCCCAAACAGAGGCGGGAGCCGCAGAGGGGCGATACCGATTAAACAGTGGACACTGCAATGCGTTTTACTTCAAGTAACTCAGTTTAAACCAACCTAAAGTTTCCGCAGTTGCGGACCCAGTTTGTGCCAAAATGGCGCTGTTAATATACACTTTCAACCTAAGCAGTGAAGAGACAGCCCCCACCAGAGGCCCAGCAATGGGTCAAAAATATCCCCCTAAAAATACGTGGCAGCGGCTGCACACTGTCCGAGGAGCTGAAAAAGAAGATCAACGATACACTTACCTTGCCGGGCGGCTGAAAGAAGAGAAGCGGGTCACAGTGGATGGCGGTGAAACGCAAGCTGACCAAGATGGAGGCGTTCCTGGCCATGGCAGTTGGAGAAATCAGCACCGGAAGAAGAAGGACCAATGGCGGGAAGACAACGCGGGAAGGCATCCATCTCTGTGACCAGCCGAAGAGCAAATGGCGCCGACCGGAAGGACGTAACAGGATATGGCCCGGTGGCCATCTTGGTAGAGGCAGAGATGGTACAGACTAAAGGCAAGAGGCCAAAAGCGGACATACGTCATAGACCCGCGACGGACAATGTCGCGAGTAGTCCAAGCACCCACCGAGGCCATGAACTACAGTCTAAACTCAGTCACATCAACACCAGTCCACATAAAAATAAAGTCACACACAGCTCACTATATACAGAGCGTAATTCAGAAACACTAAGAGAATTAATAGGGCTTCCCGGGCCCTAGAGGTAAGGGGGGGAAAGTAAGGAGGTCCATAGCTCTATAGATATAGGACACATCCCAGAATACAGAATACAGACATAAGCAGAGAGAGTTACAGTTACCAATAGTTCCGGTTTACAAAAAAAAAAAAAAAGGGAAAAAAAAAAAAAAAAAAAAAAAAAAAAAAAAGAAACACAAAAAGGGGGGAGAAGACGAAAGGAAAGGGGGGGGAGGAGGAAGTGGTTACTGTTTTTGTTTTATATAGCATTACTTGGCGGGAAGGAGAGGGAGGAGAGCTCACGCCTACCATCGTCATGGGACTCCACGTGGGCACCTGGGGGCTATCCCTCAGGGAGCCCATGCAAGACCCCACTGGGCCGGTGGGAGGGGGCTCTAGAGACGGGAGGAAAACCACCCGGGCTAGAGACCTGACCGGACACCCAGGAGGGGCAACCAGAGTGACAGCGGGGGGTCGACCCCGTCTGTACACCAAAGGTTCTATTTGTCTATGTTGTGTTCCCCATGTTTCCCCGGTGTGTGCCCCTTTGTTTTTCCCACATGCAGACCGCGAGTCCAGAAACAAGATCAAGGAACAGAACCCGGAGATAGATCTGAGGACCAAGCCCCACAACTGGGCCAGCAGAGTTCATGACAACACTAAGAGTCTTCAATACCAGCAGACGTCTGAGGGATCCTGGATAAGCGCCCCAGCCTTCGTCACACCATGGGCTCGGACGGTTGATTACACTAGCGAAAAGGTTAGGCAATGCACTCATGAGTAACGGGATCACTATTATTTCACACAATGTGAAAGGCTTTAACAATCCAGGGAAACGCAGATTAGCTATAGCGGACTATAAAAAAACGGACCCTGATATAATTCTGTTACAAGAAACGCATTTTTCCAAAACTAGCTCACCAAAATATATAGATCATAGATTTAGGAATTGGTACTCAGCCTCAGCCACCAAAAAAAAAAGAGGAGTAGCTATTTTACTGCATAGCCGTTTGCCCTTTGCGATTAAGACCATTAAAAAAGACTACAACGGCCGATTTTTAATTATAATCGGCGAAATAAGAGGTCAGCCGATCACACTGGCAAACGTTTATGCACCAAATGAAGGCACAGAAGCTTTCCTGGCAAGGTTTTTCTCAGTTCTCCAGAGGATAGCACAGGGATGCATACTACTAGGGGGCGATTTTAATCAGACACTAGATCCAGTAATGGATAGATGCACCCCGGATGGCAAAGCTCAATCAAAGATTAGACAAACCTGGAATAGAGGGCTGAGAGCTAATAATTTGTTAGATATATGGCGGGAACAACACCGCCAGGACAAAGGATTTACATTTTACTCCCACCCACATGACAGATATAGTAGGATAGATTACCTCTTTGTATCCAATAGAATGGTTTCGCAGATCTCCCACTCGGGCATCCACGATATTTCGTGGTCAGATCACGCGCCGATAGAGCTGCGGTGCTCCGATTTTATTCTAGACAGACCAGGAGCGAACTGGAAACTTAATGAAGTTTTAATAAAAATCCCCGATATTGCACAAAAGGTAGGGGATAGAATCAGGGAATATTTTCAAGAGAATATGGGAAGCGTGACTTCGCAGGCTACCCTATGGGAGGCCCATAAGGCAACTCTGAGAGGAGAGCTCATAAGGATTGCAAGCAAGCGAAAGAGGGAGAAGGACAAAAAAATCAATCAGTTGCGAGAAGAATTGGCAGTCCTCTCAGCTCGACATAAAAATAGTAAAGATGCAATGACCCTTAAGGAGTTGCTAGACACTAAAACCAGACTTAATATCTTGCTGACCTCCCGTGCTGAAAAGGAACTGACATGGTCGAAACGGAAATTTTTTGAGAAAGCAAACAGGCCAGATACCCTACTTGCCAACAAATTACGAGACAAAAACCAAGTCTCCCAAATTCAGACAATTCGGACAAAGCAGGGGGATCTGACCTCTGACCCCAAAAAAATAGTTCAGGAATTTAAAACATATTATGAAACCCTTTACGATGGGGCGAAGGTGGCACACACGCCAACCACAAAAACACGACTAAAGACGTTCTTAGCAGAGGCTCATTTGCCTAAAGTGACCAGAGAGGAGAGGGACGCACTACAGGCAGACTTTACTATCGAGGAACTCCTAGAGGTAATGAAGTCATTAAAAGCAGCCAAGGCCCCAGGCCCAGATGGCTTTTCCAATCTCTATTATAAGAAATTTCGTAAACTACTAGCTCCTCATCTACTAAAACTATGTAATTCCTTCCTGGATGGTGCCCCCATCCCGGGCTCGATGCTCCAGGCGTCTATCTCAGTAATCCACAAACAAGGAAAGGACCCAGCGGACTGTAAAAGCTACAGGCCCATTTCGTTAATAAACTCGGATACAAAAATCTTTTCCAAACTTTTAGCTAACCGCCTTAACCAGGTGTTGTCCAAGTTGGTCCATCCTGACCAAGTGGGGTTCATATGTGGTCGACAAGCAGCTGATAACACCAGACGGATTATAGATTTGATTGATCTGGCGCAAAGAAAGAATATCCCGTCTATGGTGCTTAGTTTAGATGCAGAAAAAGCGTTCGACAGAATTGACTGGCCCTACTTGAGAGAGACGTTGGGGGCGTTTGGCCTAGGTGAGAGAATGGTAGAGGCAATTCTCGCTCTATATCAGGGACCGACGGCGAAGGTCAGACACCAGGGCTTCCCCTCGGAAGAATTCCAGATCAAGAGCGGCACCAGGCAAGGCTGTCCTCTGTCACCCCTTCTCTTTGCGCTATGCATCGAACCCCTAGCGGCGCACATCCGCCTCAGCCCGAATATAGTAGGAATCCAAATTAGTGATCAGCCACATAAGGTGGCCCTGTACGCTGATGACGTGATACTCACGCTATCACAGCCCCTCACCTCTCTGCCAAACGTCTTCCAATTATTAGGGGAATTTAATGCGATATCTGGGTTCAAAATTAACCAAGCAAAATCAGAAGCCCTAAGTATCAACTTACCTAAGGTCACCGAGAAACGGATCACGGTGAACTTTGAATTCAAATGGCAAACCTCCTCCATAAAATATTTAGGGATAAATATCACGAAGCAATCAGGCACCCTGTATAAGGCAAATTACCCCAGACTAATACGGACACTGAAGGAAGATCTACGGAAATAGGCAGGGTACAACATATCCTGGATTGGCAGGATTCAATCTCTAAAAATGAATCTCCTTCCCAGAATTCTGTACCTATTTCAGACTCTTCCGGTCCCTATAATCAGGGAAGATATCCTTCGGTTACAGTCCGCAATGGTGAAGTTTATCTGGGGTAATAAAACCCCCCGCATAAAAACTAGCACACTAATTCGACCCACAACAAGAGGAGGATTAGCGGTACCTTGCCTGTTATCATACTTCAGAGCGGCCCAATTAACCCAAATTATCCAGTGGCACACCCATCCTATTCGGAGGCGATGGGTGGAACTGGAGGCGGCCTGCTGTGCCCCGGTGGCACTGCAGGACCTGATCTGGCTCCCAAATAAGGTCCGCAAGGACTTCACACACCCGCTCCCTGCGGTTGTCAGCTCTTTGGCAGTATGGGACAAATGCAAATATAAACACGTCCTGATGAGACAACACTCTTTGATGACCCCAATTTTGGGAAACCCTGATTTCGCTCCAGGCCTGCAGAAGAAAGATTTTATTATATGGACGCAGAAGGGCTATACTCGCCTTCGACACCTGGAGGGTAGAATATCGATTAAATCGTTTGAGCAAATTAAGTCTGAAAAGTCAATTCCAAATTCAGAATTCTTTAGATACCTCCAGCTAAGAGCTTTCTATGACAAATTTCCCATTCGCGCTAAACGCACTAATTTTGAACAGCTCTGTTCTACTGGAACAGGAACCAAGGGACTTATCTCTACAATGTACAAAGCGGTGGTCTGTCCGACTCCCGACGCCGACGTGACGTTAAAATATAAGAATAGATGGGAAAGAGACTTAGGGGACACACTAGAGGACGAAGACTGGGACTATATTGTCTTGGCGGCAGCTAAGAGCTCAATCTGCACGACGTTGAAGGAGAACGCGTATAAGGTCCTGATGCGGTGGTATTTGACCCCACTACGATTATCAAAGTTTGTCAGGGGCTACCCTCCATTGTGCCCTAAACAATGTGGGGAGCAGGCAGACTTGCTGCACATGCTGTGGGGTTGCACCAAGATACTCCCAATATGGGAAGATATCAGAAATTGGCTCCAGAGAATTCTCGACTGCTCGATCCCTTTGGACCCCTGGTTGTTTCTGCTGGCCAGACGCACCCCGGGGTTAAACAGGTCGGAGCACAAATTAATTGCACATTTTGCAACTGCCCTGAGGTGCGAAATCGCAGCATTGTGGAAGCAGCCCGAAATACCAAATATCCCAAAAATCAGAAATCGAATTTGGCACGTTTGCCGGATGGAACAGTTAACGAGTCTGGTTAACGACACCGGCACAAACTTTCTAAAAGTCTGGGCTCCATGGTTAGCCCTGAACGATATCCCAGGGATCAATGCCTCCAACATACTGCTTTAATAGCTCTGGGCGCGTTCTCCTTGGATGAGTGTAGCTGACGGGGAGACATAGAATACAGTCAACAAAGAGGAACAACTAAACTTGGTAGCAAAGTGAGTGAACAGGGTCTAGTGTACATATTCGCAACGTCCGCAAACAATAAGATAGCAGCGCGCCCGAGATCCGACGAACCTGAAGCCTCCAAAACCCAAATGATCCGGAGCCTCTCTGTGGCTGTGATTGCCAGGACGAGCCCAGCTGATTCGGAGCCGGGCTGGGACAGCCCCACCCTTTCCCCCCACCCCCCCTCCCCACCTTTTTCCCGGTGTAGTCTGGCCGTAAGTCTGGTGGGTCTGTGCGTATCCCCGGTATGTCTTTTGTGACCCCAAATACAAAATGAGCTGTTATGGGTACCATTATGTATGACAATAGGTTGGTAGCGTATGTGATGATCGTACCGTGCACTCAATAAAAACTTTTTTGGTTGAAAAAAAAAAATATAAAAATAATATGAACTAAAATTAGCCATCTTGTAATAAACAGAGCCGAGGTCGAGGATAGGAGAGAGCAGAATAGTCGAATTCCAAAGCCGAGATCCAAGGATGCCAGAGGTCAGGAGTCCAGTACAAAGCTGGGGGTCAAGATTCAAAGAACAAGAGAACAAAGCAAGGCAGCTTGTAGCAAGAACGGCAAACACAAAATATGCTCAGCAATCAGCCCAGAGCTAACTGAAGCTCTATACTAGAGGGAGCCAATGAGAGACCTTACCCAGGAGTGATGTCAGAGGTAAATTGTGCGCAGGTAGGATGATGCAGGATGCAGGCAGGTGTGCAGGCATCATTGGAATTGCAGGGACCTGGTGTGTTGCTGCGCGCATGCGCCCGCGATGTGCTTCCTCGATGGGGACACGCAGTGGCGCCTGCGCTGTCCAGCTGGTTGGTGGATACCAGCGGAGGTCCGTCATGGCGGCGCGTGCTATTGCGCGCCGCCGCCGGTCCAGGAGCAGTGGCGGCATGCGCCCTGCGTTTGCGCGTGCCTCCGACGGGAGGAGCGGATGTGCGTGACTCCCTGCTGGAGAGGAAGCGGCGTTAGAGGTAAGGGCAGCGAGCGGCCGGTCCTTATACTGCTTTATTTGCTGTGCTTCCCTTTGTTTTTACTTGTGTGTGTCAGAAAACCTGTGTTTTATTTAATTTCACCTGGCCTCAGTAACTCATACTGTTGCGGCTAAGCTTAATCTAAAGCTTAACCGCAATTTTCTTTGCCTTTTTTTTTTGGTGCCGAAATTGGCCGCGCGCCAGCCGCATCTTGCAGCCACGCGCGGCCGTTTTTCCCGATCAGCGCTAATGGCGCTGAAAAAAGGAATCACCTGAGGCGGTGGGAAAAAAAAAAAAAAGCCCGCGTCTGCACGCGTTTTAAAAATAGCTGCGGTGGCGGCCGCTTTAGACTAAAGGCGGCCGCCACTGTAGCTCTCAGTACATATATTACTTGATTCTTGAATTAATTTTCATGATTATAATCAACAAAATAGATATCCCTTGGAGGTATTCTAGTAGTAGACAGTAGTGCACTGCTAGCCATCATCTGGTTTCGCTCACACTTCTAGAGCTGTGGCTTAGAAAAGCAGTTATTGGGGGCTCTAGAATTTGGGTCGTACACTATTCGAGTCATTAGTTGAACCCATGCAACCTCTGTTATTCAGGACAACAGCTCTAGCAGTGTTAGCTAAACCAGCTGATGTCTAGACCCAGTGTCACACTAACTAGCATTGGCTAGCTTATCAACTCTATATAGTTGGTATGGAAATCCTTTTAGGAAGTGTTGCATGGAACTCATTTAAATTAATTTGCATAGCCATTAGCATCTCTCATCCGAGTACTTGTTTTTAACAATCCAACATTTGATTTTGGATTGCTCTCTGTCTTTGGACTAAAAATTAAAAATTCTAAATTACGGATTTGCTTTTTTGAGGCTGAAACAACGGACCAAAGGACCAGCCGATCCGAGGTGGATCAAAATCTGCTAAAAAATGTTGCTAATCTCTACATATAGAAAGTTGTCTATCAAAATAGATACCATGCATTTGTATCCTAATCTCTATTCCAGTATTTTTTACGTTTACTATGTTTCCTTTTTTTTCCACTAATATACACGAGTATTTAAATGTCATTCCCTCTAATTACATTATAGCTTAATACAGTATGTTAGAAAATATTGTATATTTATCTCTAGACAAAGTATTTTGTTATTAACGTATTGCTATAAAAGAATTGGTCTAAACAAGACTGACAATACACGAAGGCTATAGATTTCTCTACAACAACAAAAATGAAGTATTCAAGAAGGGCTTTTAAAATTTTTCATTCACACTAGGCATATTGAAGTTAAAATTGGTACATTTGTTTACAAATAGAACAGATAGAAAGGATTTCAACATAACTACAAGGGATATTTTAAATGAGGGTCTCCAAAAACTGTGAATTGTACTAATAAACTATGGGATTTACAAATAAATGTTGGAATGCTTATATTTTTCCTAAACTACTGAGAATGGAATTGCACTCATATAGAGGATTGGAACTCCTCGAGATATAATTCCCGACCCCGATTCTGCATTCTACTATTTCCAATCTGAGTTCTTAAAACTCTGTGATACCCATGCTCCTCAACGCAGAATAAGAGTATGGGGGGCCCCCTTTCGTGGGTTACAACTGATTTTATAGCGCTCTACCATCTTAGGGATGCTTTGTTGAAAAGCTACAAAGTAACTGGCACTACCAAAGAGCTTAATAACTACAAATGCCTATGGAATATGTGCACAAGCCAAAAAAGACTCGCAAAAGCCCAATATTACTCTGATAATCTTTGCCAGAATACATCAAATTCAGCTAACTTCTGGAAAGTCATCAACAATATATTCCAGCCTTCTAGCCATCAACAACCATGTAAAATCATTACGGATGGAAGAGGATTTTACTCTGACAAATCCCACTGACGTTCAATAAATATTTTGGGGGGAGCGCTACTAACTCATTAGCGAAACGTAACCCGAACCTTAAACATGAACCTCACTCTGAAAGTACTCTATAGCCCCACCCTCTCCATACACTGCCTCCAATTTTCAATTTGTCCCAATATCTGAAGAGGAGATTACACAAGTGCTCCTCAAATTAAAAATAAGCAGCCAATGTGGACCTGACTTACTGCAATCTAAATCCCCATGACTTGGTGCCCCAGCCATTGCCAAACCGCTCCTCCCTCTCCTCTCTCATCTCTGCTACAGACCCTGATGTTACGCCAGTGCTGCCCGCAGACCAGACCCGTCTCCTGTGCTGAAGGGGGAGGTAGGAATACACGCACCCGCAGCAAAGGAGCGTGTCCGGAGTGTAGTATTAAGCGTTGCCAGGCCAAATGTAAGTAACGTAGACAATACTTGCCGGTACCGGGCATAAGAGTAGAATAGTGATTGCCTTGCCGAGGTCAGGGAGCGGAGAGATGGGTAAGGTTGATGTCCAAGCCGTGATCGTGGGATGCCAAAAAATACGTAGTCCAAGGAGAGCCGAAGTCGAGAGCCAAAGGGGCTAGTCGTACGGGCCATGTTAAAACCTGTAGTAAACGAGAGAACACCAAACACTTCCATACAGAGACTATGTTGAGCGATGAGTGAGGGCTCAGAGATGCTAGATAAGGCTGGGCTGACCAATCAGGGATGGAGGCTGATCAGAACGACTGCAGGGAGCCTCTCTGGATAGGTGTGGCTGATACAACCCAGGTGAGCACTGGTAGCACTCTGATTACATCTGTGCGGTATACGGGGGCGGAGCCTCACAGCAGGAGTGGAAGTAGAAGAGTGGATGCTGGGCATGCGCTCTGTAAGCTGCTTGTGCACGCGACCAGCGTTGGAGGAGGACACACGTGTGCGTGCGGGACGGAGAACCCGCGCCTGCCACTGAGAAGGAGGAAGAGCGGTGGGGCTGCCGAGGGGAGGAGCCCTGTGGCGATGGAGAACTGACGGCCCCGTGGACCACTCTCTTCTCCTTCACATTCTCCATACTCTTGGTATTCGGAACAAAGCTCTATCCTGGATCTTCTCTTACCTCACCCATCGTACTATCAGTGTCTCTTCTGCTAACACCACCTCCTTTTCTATAGATATCTCTGTGGGGGTACCCCAGGGCTCTGTCCTGGGACGTCTTCTCTTTTCATTGTACACAATCTCGCAAGGTGACCTATTAACATCTCTTGGGTTTAAATATCACCTCTATGCTGATGACACACAAATTTACTTTTCAACCCCCGACCTTACACCTGCTGTACAAACCAAAGTTTCTGAATGTCTCTCTGCTATATCATCCTGGATGGCCCTCCGCCGCCTTAAACTCAACATGGCAAAAACAGAACTCCTCATACTTCCTCCCAAATCTGGCCCTACACTGGCGACACAGTTTATTACACTGCGGCCAGATCCGCAAGCCGGGAGATTTCCCGGCTTGCTAGTGGCCGCCCCTCGGCGTGCCGCGCGTCATAGAAGCGCGGTCACGCGTCTTCGGGAGCGTGCGCCCCCTGCACGCGCGTCCAGGGGCTCCCCGAGGGAGCCCTGGTGTCCCGCGATCGCGGGACAGCGGCAGGGGGTTCCGGGGGACCCGGCGGACCCGGCAGCGGTAGGGAGAGCGCCCCGATCGGAGGGCGCTCTTCCGCTGCTTCGGCGCGCGCCCGTCACTCTCGGGCGCGCGCCAGGCTACTGCTGCGGCACAGAACGGGCAAATGCTCGAATAAACTGTGCCGCAGCAGAACTACCTCCTTCCACATTACTGTTGGAAGTATGATCATTCACCCAGTAGCCCAAGCACGATGCTTAGGGGTCACACTCGACTCCTCTCTCACATTCTCCTCTCACATTCAAAAAGTTTCTAAAACCTGTCGCTTTTTCCTACACAATATCACTAAGATACGCCCGTTCCTCTGTTGCTCAACTGCAAAAACTCTGACTCAGGCCCTCATTCTCTCCCGTCTTGATTACTGTAACCTCCTGCTGTCCGGCCTTCCTGCCACTCACCTTTCTCCCCAACAATCTATCCTAAACGCTGCTGCCAGAATCGCTCTGCTGTTTCCTAAATCTGTCTCCGCGTCTCCCCTCCTGAAATCCCTCTCCTGGCTTCCGATCAAATCCCGCATCTCACACTCAATTCTCCTCCTCACTTTTAAAGCTTTACACTCTTCTGCCCCGCCTTACATCTGAGCCCTAATTTCTCATTATGCACCATCCCGACTCTTGCGTTCTTCTCAAGGATGTCTTCTTTCTACCCCCTAAGTATCTAAAGCCCTCTCCCACCTTAAACCTTTTTCACTGACTACCCTGCACCTCTGGAAGGCCCTTCCCATCAATACCCGACTAGCACCCACTCTATTACCTTTTAAGACCCACCTTAAGATACAGTACACTTGCTTAAACAAGCATATGAATAGCACTGTGGACTATACTGGACACGATACATAAAGCTTGGCCCCCTGAAGACGCACTTACCAGAACTCCCTCCTACTATCTCTGTACGTTCTCCCTACCTACCAATTAGACTGTAAGCTCCTCAGAGCAGGGACTCCTCTTCCTTAATGTTACTTTTATGTCTGAAGCACTTATTCCCATGATCTGTTATTTATATTATCTGTTATTTATTTGATTACCGCGTGTATTACTACTGTGAAGCGCTATGTACATTAATGGCGCTATATAAATAAAGACATACAATACAATACAAAACCGATTGCTTCCCTAGTCAATTCTATTCTGTCTGCAGGCCATATTCCTAAGACTCGTCTATCTAAACAAGCTCCTCACCCCTACCACATGCAGCACTTATCATCTGAGATATGACTCAGAAAGACTGTTCATGGTTCCAAGGTTAAACAAAGTATCCAGCCACTCATCCTTCTCTTACGTGCACCTCAAAACTGGAACAATCTACCAGAGACTCTCCCAGCCGCCACCAGTCTAATTTCTTTCAAAACCAAAGCTGTCTCACATTTTAATCTGGTATGTAACTTTTACATATGCCTATTACATATATTATCTCTTATTGTACATGCAATGTCTTGTATATAATGTATAACCTTGCTCACTTAATGTAACCATGTATTTATAACATGTATCTGTCATCATAACTCTGTGCCCAGGACATTCTTGAAAACGAGAGATAACTCTCAATGTATTGTATTACTTCCTGGTAAAACATTTTATAAATAAAATAATATAACACAGAACAAATTATTTGAATTGTAGGAACCTAAAAATAAAATTGGGATTTACAAACTTTATGTTGCGATTTACAAACTTTACCTGAATAACACTATAAGGATAATACAACACCAATGGAACTCCACCTCACAATGACATCAGGATTTCCACAAAGCTGCATACTAATGACACATACATCACAACTAGAGAAAAAGGTGCCAAAGGAAAGGGGACAGAACTTACAGCCGCGGCCCCTTTTATTCTCCGACATCTACGAATTTTTTCGGGGATTTATTCCGAATGCCATGCACTTCACCGCGTTCATGCTGCATTCATGTTGCATTCATGCCGGCGTCACTCGCGGTTGATGTGTTTATTGATGTGTTTATTGATAATGGTTCGGATTTAATTGGTTGCAATTCTTCGCGTATCCGCCAGGTGGCAGATATTCATGAATTGTAATGCGCATGCGCTTCAGTAATGTGTCGACTTGCAGGTGTTTAAAAAAATACCACAGTAGTCTATTGTAAATTGACCTTGGTACTGAAGAAGTTACAATAACGTATCAATTTAGGCTTTTCATATTAAAAACTAAATGTGCAGTGTCTGGTGTTCTATTGTCCTGAGAGTTCCGAGATGAGTGCACCGCTGCAGTCTGTGTACCAAAAACCCAATATAACGTACGCTTATTTAATATGGGCCGCGATTAATGCAACACATGAGAAGATGGCAACAGTTGGTAAAATTTATCAGTATTTTATCGAAAACTACAGTATGACTTTTACAAATTTTCACCAGATGCTCATGTGTGGAAGCGTGCAATAAGGAAAAAGTTATGTATTGATCCGTGTTTTTTTGTATTGATCCCGGTGTTATTGGAGGGTATTGGTGTGTAAAGTTCACATTTTCTTTTGATCACCATCACCTTAAATATTTAGATTTATTATTGTATGTTGATCACTCCTTGACTATCCACACAGACATCTTTCGAAAGGAAAATTCACGGAATTCTTATTTAAGAGCCGATAGCTGCCACCCCAGGCCACTCATTAAAGGAATACCAAAAGGGCAGTTTATGAGAATTAAAAGAAACTGCTCTAAGGATGTAGACTTCCATAGACAATCAGATGATTTATATAAAAGATTTTTAGCCAGAGGTCATGACCACCTTGACCTAAATAAAGCATGGGGAGAAGTTGAGGTTATGGAGAGGAGCCAATTATTAAAAAGAAAATCAAAAAAGACATCAAAATTTGACAGCCCACTGTTTATCACTCAGTTTAGCCGGCAGGCACAAGAAGTGAGACAAATATTGGAAAAACATTGGAGCATTTTGCTCCAGTACCACTACACTGTACCCACTGCACACAGGGAGATGGTAGATTTCTAAAAGTATTGAGTCTGTTTTGTGTCATGAAAGTGGTAACCGTATTAAAAGGCTTGACCAAAGGGAGGCCTCTTGGATATTCACCTTAAAAACCCAGGTTCCAATTGGGCTTTACACAGATTGGGACCTGGGCCATTTTCTTTGACTCTACTGTGAATATATTCTCTCTGCTATATATATGCTTTTTTTGTACTCACTAACTTTTTCTAAGCGAACAAAATATCTTGACAGATGATTAGCAATTAAAGTTTGATAATGGGTTGAAATGTATATGATGTTATTCAATTACTTTCAATTCATGATCATAACTTTTTATAAATAGATGTATTTTTATGCATTTCTCTAAAAAAAATTTGCCTTATGCCAAAAAAATTTTTTGTCTTATGCCAAAGAGATTTTTTGCCTTATGCAAAAAAAATTTGCCTTATGCCAAATTGCTCTGTTGTTTACTATCCAAAGTTTAGTACCAATGCTTTCTTCCTTCAGACAAACTTGAGCTTACACATAACCATCATAATATTATATTTAAATGATATTTTTTTCCCTCTCTTTTCTTATGATTATCTTTTGGTTTGTGTGCTCAGTAGTTATTAAAGAAAGAAGGAATAAGTAAAAAGATCTTTATATCAAAGTCTACATGCAAATGAGCTCTGTGCCTTTCTGATTTTGTAAATGTTGTGTTGTGCAAATGTGCTATTTTTCAAATGTTATATTGTTTAGGGTATAGTTAAATCTTTACTTTAAGAGTTTATACAGTATATATATTTCTCTATTATCGATTGATTTAATAGCACCTTTTAATTTCCAATTTTTAATTCTAGATTTAGCCTTAATATTTGTTTTTCTTTCTTTTGTATTTTATTTAATTAGTCTTTATTAAAATATTTTTTAATATTAGTAGGATTATTGATTTTGAAAAACTTTTTTTGTGTTATATTCTTCCCTTTTTTTCTCTTTCTTTCTTGCACTAGGGTTTTTTGAAGCCTCTTTTTGACGTCACGGACGTTTTTAATGTTAAAATGTTATAGCTAATAAAGTTACATTGGTTTTAGGGCTTAGTGAAGCAATTGGAAAGCACTACCTTTTGCCTCATAGCCCTTACATGGTGGGGAGAGATGTGTTATGCTCAATAAAGTTTGTTGATATGACGCGATCCCAGTAACCAATCGGGACACGTCTGAGAGGGAATGCAATCTGAGTGGTTGCGCTGTCCGTGACGTCACGTGATAGCGCGATCGCGCTATGATATAAATTTGAGCTTCATACAGTGTTGTGTACACCTTGAGAAAGGGAATACTGCCCGAAATGCGTTGGTGGACCCCTACTGTGACTTAGGGGGGACATCTGGTCCACTTTTTATGGAATAAATATATTTTTTTGATGCTGCATGCCGTGAGCCTCCTTCTTCTCCCTACTTGCTTCTGCTGCCTACCTGGGAGATCACACGCCTAAGAATACATCTGTAGTTGGACACTCCAGGAGAAAATAAGTGAGTGTTATTTATGGGTCGCTGTACCCTTTTTTTCTCCTTTACAATTGGGACTCTGGTCTGTACTATTTATATATGGTGCCGTTGGCATTAGGTACTAGTCCCCTAACCCTATTAGGGCTACATTATGATATATGTTTATATGGAAGGAGTTTATACCAACTGCAGTTTTTTATTTAAAAAACAAGATTTGTTTTTTTCTGATGCACTGGCTTTCTACATACTATTGGTGTTTAGCACCAGATTTTTCCCGTACCTTTAATCATGGAGACTTCAAATGGCGAAAGGTCATGTTAAAACCAACTAAGAAACGTCAGTCGCTGGCAAGCAATGAGCCAGCGGCAGCGCCAGCTTCCAATAACGGTCCGACCGCCAGTGAAAACCTGGTGACCGGCAACCCTTGCTGTCTGTCCCCGCCCAGATACCTGCAGCCTGAGCCGGATTTCGCGTACAGATTCCAGCAAGCTTCCATGTACCAAAGCGATTTCCAGCCACATCAGCTGTCAACTACAGGTGTAGTAGTTCCGCTGTCACCTGTCAACTACGTGTATGATCGAGAATACGGGACTGGCAGTGGCTCGGCGCCAGCTGATTGGCAAAGTCTATGGTGAGTAATGTTGCCGTATTTTATTCTGTTTTTGAAATATCAATATCAATGCTCAGTTAAGCGATTCTCCTGTAAGCAATATCATTGGCTGAGCAGCTTCTACAGTAGAAACTGAACAATTGGAGGAAAGCTAGGCGCATGCGCATTGGAACCTTCTTGAAACGCATATGCGTGTCATCACATCGACAGTATGCGTATGCGCATGTGAACAGGAGACGCCCCCCAAGGAAAATTATTGGAGGGACTGACTGTGGGAACTTCTTTAGGGGACTGCCTGACCATTACAGTAAAACTTTTACTTTTGTTTTTCCTCAGAAAAGAAAACTTTGTCATCTCATGCGGAAAACAGCACATGGAGGGATTTCGATGGATAATATCGCTTTGTATTGTATTGTATGTCTTTATTTATATAGCGTACAAAATACCTGCCTAAACAAGTAAAAGAACCCCTTTTCAACAAGCACTCATATTGGGATTGGTACAAGAAAGTTAATTAAAAATACCTTTATTAGTGTATATGGGTATAATAAGTGAAATACATAAACACTCAACACAATTAAAATAAGTATTAAACTAAATGTCTCTAAGTCTGAATCGTAGACTACTAGAGGTTGGTATTGAAGGAATATGATGTATCTGGCACCATGTGCAATAAAGAGTTTTAATATCGCAGTGTGAATTGGATGGGGTGCCTCAGTGTGATGTGTGTATTGTAGTTGAAAGGGTCTGGTGTGTGTTACATAAGTAGAGGTGTCAGTCACACCGCTTTCAAATCACATCTGATTAATATGTGGTTCAATGGTAATCTGTAATATGTAATATAGAGTTAAAGAGACCGTCAAAGGGTTAATATATATCCTTCAATGCAGCGCTTGATAAGTTAAAATGACAAAGAAAAAGGCTACTATGTAGCTAGGGGTGGTGAGGCTATATTGTGTTTCGCAATTGGAAACGCTTTCTCAAGGCTATATAGCATCTATATAGCATCTACCGTTTTTAGGGGTATATTAGCCACGGCGTTTGCATTTATGAGTGGTATTAGCTCTATGTATTCATGGACTTCATTAGCTAGTACACAGGTGATTTATATGTGAATTTATATGGTACATATGTGACTGATTTACCTTCACTGGATCTGTATACCATAAGCTCATTGAGCAGTTTACTAACAGTGTGTTCAGTGCTGCTTTGTGGCAGTATTATAACAGTGTCTCTTTCTCACTCAGTATCCACTAAGGAACCTTTTCCTGCACATTAGACAGGTTTCTTTCCACCATACACAGCTTTATAGTGGCATTAGCACTCCTGACAGTGGAAGCACATTCATTAATATTTGCACAGGTATACCAATAACCACACTGCCTATAGGAGTCTTTGAGCCTCTGCACATTGTGTTCTGTGTTTAACAGCCTACTCCTTTACTATTTTGGAGCTAATTAGCTGCTGTTAGGTGACTACATGTATCCACCATGAAACCTTTTTCTGCATACTAGATAGGTTTCTTTTGATCATACACAGTTTTATTGTGGCATTAGCACTCCTGACAGTGGAAGTACATTCATGAATATGTGCACAGGTATACTGACAACCACACTGCCAATAGGAGTCTATGAGCCTCTGCACATTGTGTTCTGTGTTTAACAGCCCACTCCTTTACTATTCAGGAGTCAACCAGTTGCTGTTAGGTGGCTACATGTTGGATTGTAGAGAGAGTCTACACTTTACATTTATGGATTTATGATTTGCAAAGTGAGCACACACTGGTTTGAAATACTGATCTTTTTGTCTGTACCTAGCATATTATGATCCATTTCACATTTCACCTTCACCACCTGGGACCTGTCTGACACCTGAGACAGGTATTGAACAGCCCCTTTGTGATACCAGCATATACCTAATTAACCACTAATAGGGATTACTGTATACCGGCTCCCTGGGACAGTTTGATCCAATTAACCTCAAATTGTCGCCTTACTTAGTTACCCGGAATATCATATATATTCATCATAGGGTATCATCTATGTGTGTCATTTGTTGAATTTTAACACCCATTATTTTAATGAGTATAGCATTAAAATTATTTTTAACATTCACATTATACATCAGGGGGTATTGAGTGCTTATAGTGGGTTCTTGCCTCTTTGTTACTTACCTATTCTACTACCCGTACAGCATGTATTGTTTTAATACTCTTGTGATGTACAGCACTGAGCATGCCTACAGTATACGGTACAGTATGCCTGGACAGTACTATATTGTATGTTCTAGAAAAACTATTTTGTTACAGTATAAAAGGAGACAATGGAACAATTTAATCCAAATCAACATTTTCTTTTATTGGTGGAGTAAGTTCAAAAAGTGTACAGCAATTTAAAACATTAACAGGTGTATGGTGTACTGCTAGTAAAAACATTTATGTACAGAAAGTCAAAACATTTACAGCACAAAAGTATGGTGTTAGTAAAAAACATTTGTTTATTAATACAAGTTAAAACACGCAACATCTCCTTTATTAAAGTACAGACAGTCAAAACATTTACAGTAGGATGGTGTACAGTACAGTAAGTCAGGCCTGCACAACTCCAGTCCTCGAGGGCCGCAAACAGGCCCGGTTTTCAGGATAAACCGGGCCTGTTTTCGGCCCTCGAGGACTGGAGTTGTGCAGGTCTTGTGTAAGTAAAAACATTTCTTTATTAATAAAATTTAAAACACGCAACATCTCCTTTATTAAAGTACAGAAAGTCAAAACATTTACAGTAGGATGGTGTACAGTACAGTAAGTCAGGCCTGCACAACTCCAGTCCTCGAGGGCCGCAAACAGGCCCAGTTTTCAGGATAAACCGGGCCGGTTTGCGGCCCTCGAGGACTGGAGCTGTGCAGGTCTTGTGTAAGTAAAAACATTTCTTTATTAATAAAATTTAAAACACGCAACATCTCCTTTATTAAAGTACAGAAAGTCAAAACATTTACAGCACAACAGTATGGTGTTAGTAAAAAAAATTCTTTATTAATAAAATTTAAAACAAGGATGGTGTGCTGAACAGCAAGTCAGGAGTAAGTGCAAAAAGTGTACAGCAATTCAAAACATTTACAGGTGTATGGTGTACTGCTAGTAAAAACATTTATGTACAGAAAGTCAAAACATTTACAGCACAATAGTATGGTGTTAGTAAAAAACATTTGTTTATTAATACAAGTTAAAACACGCAATATCTCCTTTATTAAAGTACAGAAAGTCAAAACATTTACAGTAGGATGGTGTACAGTACAGTAAGTCAGGCCTGCACAACTCCAGTCCTCGAGGGCCACAAACAGGCCCGGTTTTCAGGATATCTGAAATATATGTTTGCGGCCCTCGAGGACTGGAGTTGTGCAGGTCTTGTGTAAGTAAAAACATTTCTTTATTAATACAAGTTAAAACAAGCAACAAGTCAAAAAATAAACAACATTTGAACAGTCACGCAAATTCGATCCCCACCAGATTGTCCTTCCAGGGCCGATGCCTTGTATGACACAAAATGCCATTAATGGCGTCTCTCACGATTTTCATTACAGGGTCTGTAATTGAAAAATAGCGCCGCAATTCCTTCACAATAGTCCTTCTTAAATTTTCAGGAAGAGCCCTTATTTCTCGATTTCCTTCGTAGTTTACATTGTTGGCCCACAAAGTAGGACACGTGGAGCTTGAAAATTAACATGGCATACTTCTGGGGTAAACCAGCACTCATCACCCTATACTTCTCCCTGAGTGAATTGGGCAGCTCGCACAGGATGATGTCGGGCACCGTATCGATGCAAGCGTATGTGGGTTGGATTCTTGGAGCGGGTTTTCTTCTGGGAGCTGGTGTGCTTATGGCAGCAGGTGAGGGTAGGTTGTCTGGGAGGATGCTTTCCTCCTGTCTTGGTCGCAGTGCTGTCTCCTGGCGTGGTCTTGACGGGATTGTCATGTCATCAACGGCATACATGTACACATATTCTTCTGGTATAGGGGGTGAACTTGGTGATGGAGGGCGGTTGAAGGTCCCATTCATCCAATCCATGCCACCCTGCTGCTACCCTCCTGCTCCAGCGTCGGAGATACAGGGGCATGAACTCCGAGCAAATTATGTATCCCCGCTAAGTCAGTCTCTATCTTCTCCATCCGTTGATCTATCTTCTCCATCCGTTGATCCATCTTCTCCATCCGTTGATCCATCTTCTCCATCCGTTGATCCATATTTAGCATGGTCTCTAAAAGAAGATCTATCTTTACCAGCATAGTAGAGTTCCCGGGGATATTGACACTTAACCCATTCAGCATACGGTCTAACAAGCTGGATCTTGTGCATGGGGTGATGTGGACATCTGGGTGGATGGGAGCTACGGAGGATGAGATGGGGGTTCCCTGGAGAGAAGCGGCAGCGTCGTCAAAGAAGGATGGAGGAGGTGACCTGTGGCTTTCCGGGAGAGAAGTGACAGCGTCGTTGAAGAGGGATGGAGAAAGTGACCTGTGGATTTCCGGGTGAGAAGCGGCAGAGTCGTCTAAGTGTAATGGAGAAAGTGACCTGTCGATTTCCGGGAGACCAGCGGCAGCGTCGTCGAAGAGTAGTGGAGAAGATGGGCTGTGGGTTTCCGGGAGAGCAGCGGCAGCGTCGTGGATGAGTAGTGGAGAAGATGGGCTGTGGATTTCCGGGAGAGCAGCGGCAGAGTCGTCAAAGCATAATCGAGGAAGTGGCCTGCGGGTTCGATGGGTTGGCTGCCATTTGTTTAGCCTTGAGTGTACATCACCGAATTTCTTCTTGACATAATAAGGTTTACATGTATTAAAACCCTTAGCCTTTGGGGTCAGCAGAAGGTTTTCTTTATTAGCCTTAGCCTTTCGCTTTGGACCTGGCTTGGAAATGGCTCCTGCCTTTCACTTTTTCTGCGTGACAGGCATGGCAGAGGCGAGTGGGTTCCTGCGTCCGTAGAATCGGGGTCAATCCATGGAAGCATATGGCACAATGCAGTATCTGGACAAGGTAAATTTCAGATACAGATCATCGAGAGGTGGGATATGCAAATTGTGTAACTTTTAATGCATGGCGACGAGGTACAGGTGTTAAAAGTGGGCATACTCTAATGTGAGTCATTAACGTATAAATACACCATCCATTTTGTGGATTCACTGCACATTGAATACACATCGACTAAACATCGAATATACATTCTTGTGCTTGTTTTTCTTTCTACTCGCAGCAATGCCTGTTAAAAAGATTTCAAAGGATCTCAGCATGAGAATTAAGGAGATGTACACGAGCGAACAACGAATTGCAGATATCCAACGCTGGTTAGCTGCTTCTGGCCTCGTTGTGCCATCAACCACCGTGTGCTATCATGCACACGGAAAGACCAAACAACACACGAAGACACCAACGGTAACTAACGCGTAAGTATATTTTTATTACTATATAATATAGTATATCTATCTATTATTGTTTATATTGCTGCATATAAATATAACTATATAGTATATATCTATCTAACATTATGGTTATTTCTGTTTATTTATATTACTATATAATATAGTATATCTATCTATTATTGTTTATATTGCTGCATATCAATATGACTATATAGTATTGATCTATCTAACATTATGGTTATTTCTGTTTATTTATATTACTATATAATATAGTAATTCTATCTATTATTGTTTATATTGCTGCATATCAATATAACTATATAGTATTGATCTATCTAACATTATGGTTATTTCTGTTTATTTATATTACTATATAATATAGTATATCTATCTATTATTGTTTATACTGTATTGCTGCATCTATTATTGTTTACTGTAAATGATGTGCTGTACTTGTGGCCTACTGCACTGTAACTTACCGGATTGTTGTTTTTCTGTACACTGTAGGGAGACAACTCTTCTGGTCGACAAAATAAGTGAAGAGAATGATGAGAAGAGTGCCTTAAGGGTCAAAGACACTCTGCTTCAAAATCACAATCTCCCTGTATCCGAGACGAGCATAAAGAAGATGAGACGCAGCACTGGATGGAAATATGGACGTGTGAGGTTAGTACTGGACAGTACAGGAGGTTAAAGTGTTGTTTAAGAAACTGTACTGTACCTCTAAAATTATTCCTTGTCATTAAAGAGCGTACCCTATGATAAGGGACGTTAACAAGATCAAGAGAGTGGTCCAGGCCCAGGCATGGATCGACAGTGGAGAAACTTTCCAGGATTACATCTTCACTGACGAGTCTACTGTTTCGCTGGAGAGATTTGCCACCTTTACATTCCACAAAAAAGGTCGCATATCTATGAAGCCGCATCCAAAACACACAGTGAAGATGCATGTGTGGGGTGCCATCTCTAGGCGTGGACCAGGATGCATTGTTATCTTTGAAGGTAAAATAAGTCACACTCTTTTGCCTTATGCACTGTACTGTACTAGTGTGCAGTTTTTTGAGCACTTTTATTTTCTTGTCATAGGAATCATGAATAAAGCTTTTTTCCAAGAGCAAATTGTGCCTGAGATTGTGGAATACATCACACGTGAGTACCCAGATTGTCACCGTTTCTACCAGGACAACGATCCGAAGCACACCGCGTCAACAGCGCATATTTTTGAGCGGGGTATCAACTGGGTGAAGACGCCAGCGGAGTAAGTGCGGTAACCGTGTGTAACAGGGGAGTAATCCCTGTTCAAGTAATGTGCCTTTAATCTAGCAGTGTGGTGGTTAACTGCTGGTAGTCAATTAATAAACACCACCTGCCTTATTTAGATTGCTTACAAAAGCCTGTCTGTTGAGACAGGAAGTGACTCCTTAGCTCACTTGTGAGCTGAACTTTGGAGACAGAGCAGGGTTCTTGAGTCTCCCAGGAGAGACTGACCAAGAGAACACAGATCTCTGGAGCTGACCATGTCTTGAGCTCTGCCAGAAGAAACAGCAGAGCTGCTTACAAGACACAGGGAAAACTTATAAACCTGAATGCTGACACACCCTGAGGGAAGGGAGCTGAACCAGGAACTGAGAAGATTTTCCCTCCAAGAAACAGATAAGACTTTCATTCTTAAGAGACTGCTAATATCTGCTTATTTCATGCTATATGTTTGGGGCTGGGAGAAATGCTTAACTAAGGGAGATGCAAATTAATTGCATATGATTTCACTAGAAATACTCCCAAGTGAATAGAAGCTTTGTTCCCCCCCCCCCTGTGTTTGGATGATTTCCTGATAAAAAGGAAAAGGCACAATAAAGCCTTTTTATAATTTCACCTTATAAAAGTCTCCAATTGTGTACCTCTGTGAACGTCCGTCTACATATGGTGTCCGAAGTGAGATGAGAGGTGTCTTTGTAGTTAAAAAGGACCGGAGATTATTATGTGAAATTTTTTTTGTTATGCTTTTTGCCTACAAACAGTCTGAGCAACTTAGAAAAAAAAAAAACCTCATACAGCAGAGATCAGAGTTAAAGTGATACACACCACTGAAACTTACACTGCATTGAAACTTACAAAACCACAGATGGACTCTTTGCCCCAATCCCAAGAGGAGAGAGACTGCTGAAACAGCTAATCCTTATTTGCCTATCACAAAGTGTAATATGGTCATTGAAATGGGGGTTTTGCCTTCCAGCCATAGTCAGGGTTCAAGAAGTGAGTCAGCCCTTAAAAAGGGATAGGTGTTTGTTGTTTTCAAAAGTTTCGCTGAAGCAGTGAATACAGATGGTGACCCACGAGTAGTACTGATTTTGCAAATAAAGGTTGCCACACCGCATAGGGCTACCAGCTGTGAATGGAGTATATGCAGAAAAGTGTGAATATTGATACAAGACTGTGCTGAAGCAGGGGAATTTTTAGCAAACAAATGCTGAGTGTAAAATTGCCCTATAGGGGAAAAAGGGATTTCTAATCTGTGTAAAAGGTATTTCAAAGCCAATTGCTGAGTGTTGAGTCACCCTGCCGGGAATGAAAGAAATAGTCCACTGCAAAGAATTTTGTTTTTCTGCAAGTAAAAAAGTCTGCCTATATATATCTTGGGAGCAAAACAGACACCCAAAAGTGTGAAGTGTGAATGCCATAATACCCAAAGATGAGACTGAAAATTACTGAACTCAGGCAGAAAACCAAATTCTGTTGCTGAAGCGGAGGTATTGGACATAGCAAGTACATGGTGTAAAGCAAACAGAAGTTTTTTACCTAGCAACCACACAATCAGCAAACCTAATGAGAGATTACACCTAGCAAGTTAATGGTGTAAAGTAAATAGACTTTTTTACCTAGCAACTGCACATCTTGAATACCTGATTAGAGAAAATCCATGCACAGTACTGCTGATATTGAAAAAAAAAATTACCCAAGAAAGAAAAGTCTACAGAGATGCCTGTGAGAGCTACGACCTCTACAAGCAAAATATTCACATCTGTAGGACTACCACAATTGGGGGTTGTAGCAAATACAGTGGCAACAGCTGCAATAGCGCCTCCTGAGGTCAGGAAGAAAAATACACCTGATAGCCTAAAAATGGAGGACAAGATGCTGCGTTCCTGTAATGAAACCTACCCCACGGGAGAGTGGCCCTTCCAGTCCAATAAAGAGGAAGACATCTCTTACGGGGAACCCGAACCGAGTCACACCCACAAAACACCCCAAGAATGGTGGGGGTGCCTGAACTCGGCACGAACAGAAAAGACCGCTCCCTTTGATGACGAATATGATCAGCAGGAGACAGAGCGGGAGCAGTGGATCACCGAATATTTCCATCAGCTATTACAGTTGCAAGAAAAGCCAGGTGGATCCAGTGACGCTGCTAAAATTTCAAATGAAGATGGAGAACCCAATATCCCTGAAGGGACGGTGTCATCCAAATCAAAAAGGTGGAAAAAGAAAAAGAAAAGCGGTTCTTCACGTACCGTGGAAGGAACAGACACGTCCGCAGATCCTGTGGAGGAAAAGGGGGACCGAGTTGCCCTGCAGCCTAGAGAAAATGGAGAATTTGTCCCGCGGATAACCGAATATCCAGAGGGCCCAAGGCAGAAATCGTGTACACAAAGAAGTCTCTGTCCGGTGCCAACAGTGAGGAACCCTCAACCAGTCATCCCTGGGAAGCGGAGCCGGAACCAGTGAGTGACGATCCCTTGACCAGCCCTGAAGACGCCCTGAAAATTGCCAGGTGTGACTGTGATCTACTTCGAGAACAATTGAAACTTGAGAGAGCAGATAATGCTGAGTTACAGATGACGGTGCTCGCAATGTACTCTGAATCTGGGACAGAATTGGACGATCTCAAGACTGAGCTAGATACTGCAAATTTTACTATTTCCGTCATGGATGAAAAGCAGAGCCAATCTGATAAAATGGTGGCTACGCTAAAGCGGAAGTATGAGGAGGCACTGAAGCAGATGACAATCTTCCAGCAAAAGGTTCACACTCTTTGCATAGAGCTGAATGCCTCACAACAGGAGATCAACAGTGTCCGGATAGAAATGGACGTATCTCAGAAAGAGGTTCAGACACTCCGCAGAGCACTGAATGCCTCACATTATGAGACCAACAGCTGCCGCACAGACCTGGAAGTTTCCAGAAAGGAACTACACAGTCTCACTGAGGAGCTGGGCATTGCTAAAGAAACTAGTGGTAATCTTGATACAGATCTCAAAGTCTCTCAGAAGGAGCTTCAGACCCTCAACCTAGAGAAGGAAGTCTCACGCCAGGAGACTGTCATTCTCAAAGCAGATGTGCGTAAATGGAAGGAGGACTGCAAAGAGGCCCTGAAGAATATAGAGACTGAAAAAGGAGAACATTTAAGATTACAAAGAAAAAACGTAAAACTGAAAGAAGAAAATTTTCAGTTGACAGAAGAAGTCAAGGAAAAGTTTGAAGCAGAGCACCGACTGCAGAACCAACTGCAAGGTCTGCGTACACACCTCCAGTATGCTGAGGAGAAGCAGCAAACGATGCAGGAAGAAAAGCTGCAGGCTGCTAAAGAGGTACAAGCGCTGCAGGAACATCTGAATACCCAGTACGTCCCAACAGAGCAGTATGAGAGGGAGCGTGAGAAGGCTCAGAAACTAGAGCAAGAGCTGGAGAGACAGAGAGACTGTTCCATTCCCTTGAGTCAGTACACCAAGGAGAAAACAGATGCAGCGGCAACCTTGACGACAAAAATGACAGAGCTCCAGAATATGAAGGAGACACTGATACAGACTCAGAGAAAGCAAAGTGCGCAGATAAATTCCCTGAGAAGAGACTTGCAAGACGAACTCAAAAAACAGGGATCTCTCGCAGATGAGAGTACAGTCCTACAAGGACAAGTATTGACCCTGACTAAGCGTCAGTATCCCACGGCTACAAAAACCCATGAAGACAAGGTTACAGTGAGAGCTGGGAATACCGCTCGTCTGAAAGACAAGGTTGCAAAATTTGAACCACCTAAACAAGCACTAGCAAAACCTTCAGCCACCCAACAGGCAACAAAAGAAGGTATACGTGCTGAATTAAAACCAGAAGAATCCTTAGCTGATGAAGCTGAAAAGATGGGACATTCTCTGGAAGTGGGTGTGGAATTGCAACTGAATCAAAAAGGGGCTGAACGAGCAACCCCATTGAGTGGGAAAAGGGCAGAGCGACAGCTTCAAGAGCGGAAAACTCAAAGGGCTGTTTTTAAACGCTCTGCAACTGCTGCCATACAGTATGCCTACAATAAGACGAGCACCCGATGCGAGGGAAATCTCATGACCGCGCACGTAGAAAAAAGACTATACTTGGAGAAAGTCTTCCTCGAGCGACTGAGGGGTGCTGATCTCAAACACCTTCAGGAGGAGACACGAATAAACTGGAGAAAGGGCTCCAATCCCAACAGGACTGAGGGTTCTCTTCCTCCATCCACTCTCATTCAAGTCACTGAGATCTAGAATGTGAGTGGAAGGATGGGCTTTGGCCGTGGCAAGCCCAAGCTTCCCACAAACAGGGGAGGTATGTAACAGGGGAGTAATCCCTGTTCAAGTAATGTGCCTGTAATCTAGCAGTGTGGTGGTTAACTGCTGGTAGTCAATTAATAAACACCACCTGCCTGATCTAGATTGCTTACAAAAGCCTGTCTGTTGAGACAGGAAGTGACTCCTTAGCTCTGAATGAGAGCTGACCTTTGGAGAGACAGAGCAGGGTTCTTGAGTCTCCCAGGAGAGACTGACCAAGAGAACACAGATCTCTGGAGCTGACCATGACTTGTGCTCTGCCAGAAGAAACAGCAGAGCTGCTTACAAGACACAGGGAAAACTTCTAAACCTGAATGCTGACACACCCTGAGGGAAGGGAGCTGAACCAGGAACTGAGAAGATTTTCCCTCCAAGAAACAGATAAGACTTTCATTCTTAAGAGACTGCTTATATCTGCTTATTTCATGCTATATGTTTGGGGCTGGGAGAAATGCTTAACTAAGGGAGATGTGAATTAATTGCATAGGATTTCACTAGAAATACTCCCAAGTGAATAGAAGCTTTGTCCCCCCCCCCCCTGTGTTTGGATGATTTCCTGATAAAAAGGAAAAGGCACAATAAAGCCTTATTATAATTTCACCTTATAAAAGTCTCCAATTGTGTACCTATGTGAACGTCCGTCTACACCGTGTCTCATTTTTTCCCACTGTTTTTACTGTGTACTGTATCTCTTTAGCCAATTGTCCTTTTTTTCCCCCTCCCTCCAATGACAGATCACCAGACTTCAATCCTATCGAAATGGTCTGGCATCAGCTGAAGGATCATATCCGAAAAGTCGTGAAACCCTCCAAAAAGGATGAGTTGGCGCAAGGCATAATGAGTTTTTGGAACGATATATGCTCACCGTGGAACGATGCAATAAATATATTGACCATATTGCGACTGTGTTGCCCATTGTGATCGAGCGTAATGGGCAAGCATCAGGAAGGTAGTATGGTATAGTACTGTACTGTAGTATGGTAAGTACAGGTACACCAAGTACAGTACTGTATGATACAGGTAAGTATGGCACAGATTTTTTCTTTCCTGAGAGAGCAGCACTAGCCATCTGGTTACAAAGTTTTTAACAGTAGTTACAGTATACAGTAGTTCCAGTATAGACTAGTTTGACAGTACTAACTGCATAGTGCAGTCCAATATGGAGTAGCTATACAGTACACAATGCCATAATATGCACCTATCTGCTCAATTTTTTTCTTTCCTGAGAGAGCAGCACCAGCCATCTGGTTGCAAAGTATTTAACAGTAGTCACAGTATACAGTAGTTCCAGTATACACTAATTTGACAGTACTAACTGCATACTGTATTCCAATATGGAGTAGCTATACAGTACACAATGCCATAATATGCACCTAACTGCACTATTTTTTTTTCTTTTCTTGTCTTTTCAGAGAAAAAAGGATGGAAAGGGGGAGGGGGGGTATCATGTGTACACTGTGTGAACTGTGTGTACAGTAAAGTGTATCTAAAGTGCAGTCATGATTTACACAAAACCTCCCCACTCTCAATGAACTACACAGAATGAGGAAGAAGATAAAGATGGAAAATGTTATATTATTATATATATTATTATATATTATATATTATTAATTAATATTATTATCAATGTGCATTATTCATGATTATCCACTTGCCCTCAATTTTCAACTGACAGAAGAACTGAATAAAGACTGCATTTTGTATTATTCATGATTATTTGTTTATTTGTATTTTTTGTTCCTGATAAAATAAAATAAATATTTCTTTACATTCATGATAATCATAATAATTGACAACCCCCCCCTACACCAAAGAAAAAGAAAGAATTACAAAAATTGGTAACTTACTGCATCAAAAACATGAATCAGATTATGTTTTTTAAAACTCAATTTCACAGTGCTGTGCAAATCAGATTTACATATCAAATTCGAGAAGGGATTATCACAAGTGTTACCATAAACAAAGCCTCAAAGGGTTGGGGGGGTGGGGGGGTGAGTCATGCGCAGTAATCATCAGGTAGCTCCCTTCCCAAAGAGGATTACAGAGAGGTGACTCAAAGTCAACAATAGGAAAACTAATGAATGGTTTTGTAGAGGTGTCGATAAGAGGTTCAAATCCTTGAGCGAGCTTGTGTGTGTGTGGGGGGGAGGGGTGTACAGGGTACAGCTGCATGAAGGATTAGATGTACTGTAGTTCAAAGACATGACATATTTTCAACAGGCAGGTCATTAGAATAATTTGATCCCCACACCCCCAAATACATAAAAATCACACAAATCAGTCATGTGCAGTCAAACGCACCTTGTCGCAGTCAAAAGCTACAGCACAGATTGAATATCGTAATGTCAAGATGGTTGAGGCAGGAACATGTTCATTCATGTTGAGAAAATAATAATAAAAAATGACGAGAAAAAAAAATATTTTTATTATGGTCACTCTTGAACTTCGCAAGCAATTCACGCATGCGCAGTAATAATCAACTACAGCTCCCTTCCCAAAGAGGATTACACGCAGGCGCAACAGGTGACTCAAAGCCAACAATAGGAATATTAATGAATGGTTTTGTAGAGGTGTCGATAAGAGGTTCAAATCCTTGAGCGAGCCTTTTGTGTGTGTGGGGGGGAGGGATGTACAGGGTACAGCTGCATGAAGGATTAGCTGTACTGTAGTTCAAAGACCTGACATATTTTCAACATGCAGGTCATCAGAATAATTTGATCCAAAACCCCCAAATACATAAAAATCACACAAATCTGTCATGTGCAGTCAAACACACCGTGTCGCAGTCAAAAGCTACAGCACAGATTGAATATCGTAATGTCAAGATGGTTGAGGCAGGAACATGTTCATTCATGTTGAGAAAATAATAAAGCCAACAATAGGAAAATTAAAAAAAAAAATGTTGGTCACTCTTGAACTTTCTTTCCCCCAATGAGCATTAATAATCAACACAGGAGAATACAGTAAATCAAAACTGAACGTTATACACGCAGGAATGTGATGACAGGAATGTGTTTGAAACCAGAAAGCCACCCGTTCAAAGGAATGGCGTGGGAGAGGTGTACTGTAGATAAGAAGTTGAAATACTGCAGTGCAGTACATTATCCTGTGTGTGTGTGCGGGGGCGAGCGAGGGAAGAGCGCTATATACGCCGAAATGTGATACTGTTACAGTACACGCCTATGCGTTTCAACAATGTTCAAATGAGACATACATGCATGTATAAATATGCAAATTTACAATTACTGCGCGCGCACACGCAGACTGTGTACTGACGTAGGTTGAACTGCTACAGTATTAGACTTTGAAGACAACAGCTCGCGAACGCCCACATGAGTTTTTAGACGGTATTGCAGTGTTGCAGACAGCGCTAAGAATATGCTAATATTACGAGCGCTAAAATACCGGAACATATTCCGATTAAAATATATATATATGCTGCATCTGCCAGTGGTTATCAGAGCTGCGCCGCTACGGCCGCATTAGGATAAATGCGGCCGCAGCTCTAATACTGTAGTGTAGGGTATTTAAAGTTGAATGAACACTTTTCAAATTTTATACCTGACGAAGGGGACTACCCCCGAAATGTTGTGCATGCTTTTCACTGTGTTAAAATTATATATGAAATCCTAAACTAATTCCTGACTAAGAAGCGGTGTGCCGAGGAGAAATATTCTATTCCTACATTGCTACAGCGTTCACAGCAAGGAAGGGGTCCCTGCAACTGTCTCCATACTGGCACCAGCAATGAAGGGCTTAATGATTGGGTTTCTCTCCTCTTTTGTAAACATAATTCAAGTTCTTAGCCTGTAAAGGTAAAATATACTGTATTTATTAACTATGCAAAATGTGGTTTGGCTTGGTGTCCTGATAATAGGTTTTTGAAGTCCCTAAAGTTAAATCACTTTATATTACTCTCCATTTTTTGGTTATAAATAAATTACAGGTGAGAGTTATTGTTCTTATCTAACATTTTCTACACCCTAGTGAATCTAAGTTTAATGAATAAGAGCATGTACTGCATGCAGATGTGATACTTTATGCCCCAAGTGAACACATAGCTGTAATTTGTTCTCTCAGATACATTGTTATCCCTTTCTTCCAGGAGGTATTTCTATTGGTTGACATTTTGTTTTAATTATATAGTGGTAGCAGCTCCCAGTTATTCAGTTGATCAAATTAGACCAGTTTTTATCAAGTTAGATCTTAAGGTCACAAGCTGTAAGAAATCATGTTCTTTTCTTGCTATAACAGGAAATGAGATGGACATCTAGGAACTACTGTAGCTTTTTACAATTTTTGCTCAGTGTGGCTTATACCACTTTAAATTCAAATCAAATAATGTGTGTTTACTAATCTTGAAAAGAAACTTAGAAGTCCACATGTTCTCTTCAAGATTTGTAGGTTTCACTCTTTTCTGCAATGCACAAGTGTTATATATCTGTATAGTTACAGTATCTGTTTCAAAGAGCTTGCAAAACGATTTCTATTTCATCCTCACAGTAATTAGAAGCATTATCCGAATACGACTCCAGCAGCAACCTCTTAGGAGCATTGCATCAATGGTTAAGAGGTTACTGCTGGAGACAGATTCAGAGGGTGAAGACAGCAAAGGTAAGAAAAACATTGATTGTATTTTATTTAATTGTGTATTTTTTTTAAAGCATGCCCTTTGACAGCCATAGTGGCAAACCATGCTCATATTATGTGCACGGTGTGCCAATGTGCCAATCATTTGGTTTAAGGCCTTTTAAAAAAATAATTATTGAAATGTAGGGCCTCATGCACTAAGCGCTGAAAAAATGCTTTCGGCAAGTGTTGCCGATAGGCATGATTTTGGCGATTTGCCCTCGCAGTATTCAGTAAGGGCCGAATCTATGCCGATCCCTGCCGAATCTCTGCGAAAGCAAAACGCTGATGAGCCGGTGATAAAAGAGCCTGGCTCCCGATAGCCTGGCAATAGGCCGTTTCTGCCGATATGTGTTTGCAGCAGAGAGAGACCCGCCGCTCTCTCTGCGCAAACATCGGCAAAATAAAAACATATCAAAACAACTTTTACTGATAGTGTTCATGTGCAGGGGGTCTCGGAGCAGAACCGCATTGGTTTCAGGTCGGGGGACCCCCTGCTTCCCGAGATACAGGCCCCTTTATGAGGTGCCGGTATCCCTCTGCATTTAAAGGTCCCGATCACGTGACCGCGGAATGTAAACAAAGCAGACGGATACCGGCATCCCCTAAAGTGGCCTGTATCTCGGGAAGCAGGGGGTCCACGGACCTAAAACCAAAGCGGTTCAGCTCCGGAGACCCTCTGCTTCCGCACAATATTATTAAAATACATAAATGCTGCTTCATTACCATAGCGGATAGCCGCTAAGGCAATGCAGGGGTTAAGGCAGAATAGCATGTTTATTGGGGACATTTGCCCCCAATAAACATTGCAATAAACAACATACACCCCTGTGTATTTAAAATACATAAACACCAATAAATACATATTGCACTCACCCATTTCCGGATGCCACGATGAAGGCCATCCTCACCTTCAGCCTGGCCATGCCCCCTCCGCTGCTGCAAAACAGACACAAGAATGAAAACATCCAATGTAATGTCCCCTAACCCCTTAATCACCATAGCGGTTAATAACCGCTACAGTCATTAAGGGGTTAACCCACCTTCACCCACCACTCGGGAGGCCTACATACCCTACCACACTAACCCCCCCACCCCATGAGGCCTAACCACCCTCACACACTACCCAGCTGGGAGGCCTACCCACATACCCTTGGGGCCAATATCACCTCCCGCCACACCCAGTATCCACAATAAAAACTATGCACAGCCCCACATTAAACATCATTATATTTATTAAATACATAACTCACCCCCCATGCCTCCCATATAATACATGATTTATTCTTTTACATACAGGGTTCATACCCCAGCCCCACGCGAGTCCCCGGCGGGCTGGCGGGTCACCTGACAGACCTACAGGGTACCAGCAAAATGTTTCACACAGGTTCTGGAGGCCTGTTGGTGGGTCCCGACAAGCGCCATGGCCCCAAGGTGGTCTCCTTGGGTCAACGTGGGCCACAATTGGGTCCCCATGGTAGGCCCGCGGATGTCTGGGAGCCCCATGTAAGACTCACAGGTGTCTGCGGGGCCTCGGGTGGTTCTCACGTGGGTCTGGGGACTCACGAGTGCTCACTATGGGTCCGCTGTGCCCCCACGGATGTGGGACCACCGGTTCTTCCACGCACACTATGGGTCCGCAGTGCCCCCACAGATGTGAGACCACCGGTTCATCCCCGCAGGTGTCACCCGTGGAACCACCAGCCTGATACCCGTGAGATACCCGAGGATACCACAGGTGGTCTCCAGAGGTCTCACGCAGAACCAAGGAACAAACCCTGAATGTAAAATAAATAAACCGGACTTATACATTAAATACATCAATCCCCCCCCCCCCAACACATACAGTACAATAATGTGCAAAATAACTATTATCCAGATAGGGATAATAGATTAAAATCCCATTATTAAACACATTAACTAGCATATTAAAATAAATAAAGTACTACTGACCTCATCAATAAGAAGCCCCCGTCGCCAGCAACATCCTTGTCTTTCGTTGCCCACAAATTACATAGCCAATACATAGCCATTACATAGCCAATACATTGCAATTACATGCATATATCAATTAACCCCTTAAACACCTTATCGGATAATAACCACAAAGGTAATTAAGGGGTTAAGCCACACTGGCCCGATACCCACCCTTCACCTATTCATTTGTACAGTGGCTTCATTATGCAACTATATATATATATATATACACACACACACACACATGATGAACCAATATACAAATAAATGTAGAAGGGTTATCAAAAACATGCTGTACTACAAATACCACTTCTCCATACAGACACACTACAATAAAATCAATTTCCTTTAATAATCCAATCTGATCTTCCAATCAAAATCCTCAAATGCCAATCAAAAGCCTCAAATGCCACTCAAAACATTGCATTTACATTCTATACATTATGCATACAATCTATGCACTATGTACATTCTGCAAATGAATGTTAACAATAACATATTACAAACAAAATACCAATACATCCAAATAAGTATACTATTTAAACCAATCCTGTAACCATAAATCAATTAGCATTCATTAATGAAATCACTAAACAATTTAAATTCCATCCCTAACAATTAAACAATTAACTAATTCAATCGTTGAACAGAACAAGTTATCCTCTGACAAAAAATAAGCACCAAAAAGAATACAATATACTAAAGCAAGCCTCACCCTGACCTAAAGTACACCATACAATAGCAAAAATTACATCTATCTAATTTTAAAATACATGACAAACACATTTATGCATAGCAGCATAGGCAAAATCAATTTAAACACAGCAAAACAAGCTTTTAAAACAACATCATTTCTTACCCTTTATGTATATATTGATCTAGACATACATACATACATACAGTGGCAAGAAATGACATTGCAAAAAAATAAAAAAATATACATGTAAAAAACCTTTAAAAAAATGAACAAGTTAAATAAAATACATTTCTTTAGTTCACTTACCATTACTTGACCCACTCACCGACTCCCGTTGAACAGCTTACTCTCGAACCAATCCACGCCCAGGAACCCATAAAATAAAAAACCATAAAATAATAAACATTAAAATAAAAAACCAAAACAATCCACGGGTCTTCTATTTGTAATCCATCTTCATCTGTATTCTTCTTTCTTCTATCTGCGGCTCTCTTCCGGGGTCTTCTTGTCTTCTTCGGCCACGCCCTGGCCTTCTTCTTCTATAGGAGGTCCTTCCTCCTCGGCGTCTGCCTTCAAAATGAGACGACATAGGCTTTTAAAGGCCTATGACGTCACATTTTCGTCATAGTTCCCACAGCCCTGATTGGGCCGTGAAAACCATGTGTTTTGGCCGAGAAAAAAAAAATTATGACGTCATTTAAAGGCAATGAAAGCAGAGCCAATCAGAATGGCTTTGCTTCAATTGCCTATAAGATGACGTCATGAAAAGAAACATGGCTGGCCTCACATGGTACAGTAGCCAATCAGAGTGTGGGAAATACATCCCAACTCTGATTGGCTCTAGTACCATCTGACAGGCTTTCAATGACGTCACATCCGTTCTCCCCAAGCCTCTGTCACATGGTATACTAGAGCCAATCAGAGTTGGGATGTATTTCCCACGCTCTGATTGGCTACCGTACCATGTGAGGCCGGCCATGTTTCTTTTCATGCCGGCCAGGTTTCTGTTCACTGACTTCCCCACACCTCTGGATTGCCCTTCCCCTCAGTACCCGATTAGCACCCTCTCTATCCACCTTTAAGACCCACCTTAAGACACACTTGCTTAAAGAAGCATATGAATAGCACTGTGGATATTCTGAACACATGATACATAAAGCTTGGCCCCCTGCAGATGCACTTACCAGAACTCCCTCCTACTGTCTCTGTACGTTCTCTCTACCTACCAATTAGACTGTAAGCTCCTCGGGGCAGGGACTCCTCTTCCTTAATGTTACTTTTATGTCTAAAGCACTTATTCCCATGATCTGTTATTTATATTATCTGTTATTTATTTGATTACCACATGTATTACTACTGTGAAGCGCTATGTACATTAATGGCGCTAAATAAATAAAGACATACAATACAATACAAAGGCAGACGCCGAGGAGGAAGGATCTCCTAAAGAAGAAGAAGACATGGGCGTGGCAGCAGACGGTAAGAAGACCCCGGAAGAGAGCCGCAGATAGTATAAAGAAGAATACAGATGAAGATGGATTACAAATAGAAGACCCGTGGATTGTTTTGGATTTTTATTTCAATGTTTATTATTTATTATTTATATATATAGTTGCATGATGAAGCCACTGTACAAATGAATGGGTGAAGGGTGGGTATCGGGCCAGTGTGGCTTAACCCCTTAATTATCTTTGCGGTTATTATCCGATAAGGTGTTTAAGGGGTTAATTGATATCTGCATGTAATTGCAATGTATTGGCTATGTATTGGCTATGTATTGGCTATGTATTTTGTGGGCAACGAAAGACAAGGATGTTGCTGGCGACGGGGGCTTCTCATTGATGAGGTCAGTAGTACTTTATTTATTTTAATATACTAGTTAATGTGTTTAATAATGGGCAAATAATCTATTATCCCTATCTGGATAATAGTTATTTGGCACATTATTGTACTGTAGGTGTTGGGGGGTGGGGTGTATGTATTGAATGTATAGGCCAGATTTATTTATTTTACATTCAGGGTTTGTTCCTTGGTTCTGCGTGAGACCTCTGGAGACCACCTGCGGAATCCTCGGGTATCTCACGGGTATCAGGCTGGTGGTTCCACGGGTGACATCTGTGGGGATGAACCGGTGGTCCCACATCTGTTGGGGCACCACGGACCCGTAGTGTGCGGGGAAGAACCGGTGGTCCCACATCCGTGGGGGCACCGCGGACCCAGAGTGTGCGGGGAAGAACCGGTGGTCCCACATCCGTGGGGGCACTGTGGACCCGTAGTGAGCACTCGTGAGTCCCCAGACCCCTGTGAGAACCACCCGAGGCCCCGCAGACACCTGTGGGTCTGACCCGGGGCTCCCAGACATCCGCGGGCCAACCGTGGGGACCCAATTGTGGCCCACGGTGACCCAAAGAGACCACCTGGGGGCAATGGCGCTTGGCGGGACCCACAAAGAGGCCTCCAGGACCTGTGTGAAACATGTTGCTGGTACCCTGTAGGTCTGTCAGGTGACCCGCCAGCCTGCTGGGGACTCGCGTGGGGCTGGGGTATGAACCCTGTATGTAAAAGAATAAATCATGTATTTATGGGGTGGCACAGGGGGTGGGTTATGTATTTAATAAATATAAGGATGTTTAATGTGGGGCTGTGCATTGTTTTTATTGTGGGTACTGGGGGTGGCGGGAGGGAGTATTGGCCCCAAGGGTATGTGGGTAGGCCTCCCTTGTGGGTAGTGTGTGAGGGTGGTTTGGCCTCACGGGGTGGGGGGTTATTGTGGGAGGGTATGTAGGCCTCCCGAGTGGTGGGTGAGGGTGGGTTAACCCATTAATGATTGTAGCGGTTATTAACCGCTATGGTGATTAAGGGGTTAGGGGAAATTACATTGGATGTTTTCATTCTTGTGTCTGTTTTGCAGCAGCGGAGGGGACATAGACGGTGATGAAGATGAGGATGGCCTTCATCGTGGCAGCCGGACAAGGGTGAGTGCAATATGTATTTAATGTATTGATTGTTCTTTATGTATTTTAACTGGGCACATTCACTATTATCCATTTGTGGATAATAGTAATTGTGCCCATTATTATACTGTATGTGTTAGGGGGGGGGTATTTATTTATAAGTATGTATGTGTTTTGACATTAATTGGGGTGGGGTGGGGCACAGAATCGGTACTGCAGGCCTGCGGGTAACACCCGAGGGCCCCCGCCGGCCTATAGTATCATTGATGTGCATATACTGTATGTGTATGTTAGGGGGTATAGGGGTTGTTGGAGTAATATATATATATATATATATATATATATATATATATATATATATATATAATCAAAAAATTAATAGATGATACCGTTCTGTGGCTAATGAAATGCTTTTATTTGTGCGAGCTTTCGAGATACACTGATCTCTTCTTCCAGCGATGTTACAATGAATAAGCAGAAGGTATACTTAAAACAGTGTCTCTTGGAATGTTATCTGTGTTGTTCCTTCCCCCGGTGTGGATGTGTTTTATGGCTAGAGGTGTCAAAAGGTTACTGAAAGCAAGTCAAGAAAGAGTGTGTACTGCACCGACACACTTTATTCGAGCAAATACCCAGTATGTACCTGGCAGATACCTGGAATGCACCGCTCCTCACCTCTGACAAGCCCCGTTGCGTTTGCCTTCCCAGCCTGGGTTCATGCCTGGCTGACGAGCGGCTGATCTGTTAAATGATAATGATTAGGATTTAATAGGCTGCAATGCTTCGCGTGTCTACCAGATGGCATAAATTCATGAATTGTAATGCAGTATATATATATATACTGTGCAGTATTGCAGCTAGCGGGAATAAAATGCTTCAATCCCTGCCTGAAAATACCTCAATGCACTCGGGCAGAAAACAGTCACAAACCTCAATACACCCGGGTATACCCGAATTCGTGGGACTAGCCGAGCTCGAATAAAGTGTGTCGCCAGTGTATGTGTATCAGTGTGAATAAAAATGAATGGAGAGCCCACAGTATATACAGTGCTTTACACAAGGTACTAGAGACAGTCCTGTTGGCGAACATTTCTCTGACTCTGGCCATAAGATGAACGATCTGAGGGTTGCCATACTCAAAGGTAATCTTAAAACCCCCGAAAGAGAGACGGTTGCATGAATATGAATGTATGCAACAGTTCGGGACACATAGTAGTGGTCTAAACAGAGATCGAAATTTTATGAGTCATTACTGACACTAGTGAACTCTCGTCCCATGAGCGCTAAAGGCCATGTCTGTACATACTGTGCTATATGTATGCACACACAGCTGTCTCTCACACATACTAATACTCCTTGTTTTTCTATCCTTATACACCAATATGGACCACCAAGGATCCACACACACTTTTAGTTGTGCTACAAACTCTCACATTTCCACACCCACCCACACCATTTATATCCACTCCCACTCCACACACACCTTGTGTAAAGCACTGTATATACTGTGGGCTCTCCATTCATTTTTATTCACACTGATACACATACACACTCTTTCTTCACTTGCTTTCAGTAACCTTTTGACACCTCTAGCCATAAAACACATCCACACTGGGGGAAGGAACAGCACAGATAACATTCCAAGAGACACTGTTTTTAAGTATACCTTTTGCTTATTCATTGTAACATCGCCGGAAGAAGAGATCAGTGTATCTCGAAAGCTCGCACAAATAAAAGCATTTCGTTAGCCACAGAACGGTATCATCTATTTATTTTTTGATTGATATATATATATGAAAGAAAGGAGAAAAAAACAGGCGCACACCTAGTGCATTAAAGTATAACAATGATTTTATGGAACATTAAAAACAGACAAATGCCCACTCACAAGTATAACGGTTTTAAAATGCAGTTATGAGATAGGCCCTCATATGCCAGTGGTAGCGTTCGAGCCAGCAATGGTGTCCTCTCGTGCGCGGTCTCCTTCTACCGGAAGTGACGTTCACCCGGTCTGGTGTCCCGCAAAACGGAAGTCCCTCCAGGAAACCGAGCCCTTGCTTGCCTGCTACTAGCTGCTGCACCACCAAGGGAGCCAGAGATGTATCCACTGTTCTGTTTCGCTGAGCCTCTCACAATCTGCATTCCTCTCAATCCGTAATAGTGCTCTCAGTGGGAATAGTGCCTCCTCTGCTTTAGCCACGCCCTAATATATTTATATAAATATATTTATATATTTATTTAGTGTGGGGCTGTTGTGTGTTTTTTTTTTTATTGTGGGTAGCGGGGGTGGGTGAAGGGGGTATTAGCCCCAATGGTGGTTTGTTTAGGGCTTGTGGGTGGGTAGCGGGAGGGCTTAACCCCTTCATGAAAGTAGCGGTATTAACCGCTACGGTCGTGAAGAGGTTAAGTGCACCCGCTACCCACCCGCAAGCCCTAAACAAGCAACAAGGGCCAAATACCCCCTTCACCCACCCCCGCTACCCACAATAAACCTGGCATGGCGGGTTAACCCCTTCATTGCCTTAGCGGTTAGCCGCTAAGGTAATGAAATGGGCTTTACATGCATTTTTCCTGCCTCGGATGCATGCCGGGGGGCTCCAGTGCTGGTATCAGCTCCGGAGCCCCCCCGGCATCAATCACAGACAGGAAAAAGGCCTGATTTTTTCTAAGTGTCGCCCTTAGCCGATGCTTCTACCCACCAAGCTGCAAACTTTGAGTTGGCGGGACAATTTGCCGAAAAAATGCCTTTTCGAGAGTGCCGATCAGCTCCAATAAGCACCGAAAACATGATCGTGGCTACTAGAATACAGGCGATTTTAAAAAGTGGCGAAAGGTGCCAAAAAGTGGCTTATCCGATTTGGGCAAATTATTGGCGCTTACTGAATACCAAAAGCAAGATGGTGTTGGATAAGCTGCATGGGCTAAGTGACTTCCATAGGAATTGTTTGAAAGTTTTTCCATCCAGCACGAGTAGAGGAACCACAGTGTGACCAATTTTTATGTGAACTTTTTTGGAAGGTTTTGCACTGCCTAGGCTGTTGTCCAAGTTAGAAATGCAAAAAGTCAGGGGAGTGGGGGATGTAACACCATAGGATAGAGAAGAAAAATGGACATAGAACTGTACTGTATGACAGTCGGGGTTCAGTGGTGTATGGAACTTCCTATATTAATACTCACAAACGTAAGAGTTATATGGGCATATCCAAAACGGTGGCAAAATGTAGTTAACGTGGGTGGATTCACACAGCACAGCAGGACCCAGGGGACAGAAGAAAACAAGGATAGTGTAGATCCGGCCTGCACAACTTGTAAAGCGAGAAGGGCCGAATTGCTCCAAGGAAAACAGATTCGGGCCGCACGGGTTAAATCATCATCATCATCATCATCATCATCATCATCATCATCATCATCATCATCATCATCATCATCATCATCATCATCATCATCATCATCATCATCATCATATCTCCCCCAACACCTCTCATCATCATCCTCATCCTCATATCTCCCCCAGAACCCCTCATCAATATCTCCCAGCATCCCTCATCATTCTCATATCTGCCCCAGCACCCCTCATCATCCTCATATCTCCCCCAGCACCCCTCATCATCCTCATATCTCCCCCAGCACCCCTCATCATCCTCATATCTCCCCCAGCACTCCATATCTCCCCCAGCACCCCTCATCCTCATATCCCCCCCAGCACTCCTCATCCTCATATCCCCATTCACCCCTCATTTGAGGTTTTGAATTGGAACTTGATGCTTTAGATTGGATGATTACATTTGATTTGTTTAGGAAATAGCATTGCATTTCATTGTGGATGTAATTGAGAAGTGGTATTTTTATTTAAGCATGTTTTGTTAACCCTGAGACATTTATTTGTATATTGGTTCATCATGTGTGTGTTTATATATATATATATATATATATATATATATAGTATTTTGTTTTTATTTTATTTTTTTTGCATGATGAAGCCACTGTACAAAGGAATGTGTGAAGGGTGGGTATCGGGCCAGGGTTTCATTGATATGTGAATGTAATTGCAATGTATTGGCTATGTATTAATTTTGGCAACGGACTACAAGAATTATTCTGGCGACGGGACCTTCTTATTGATGAGGTCAGTAGAAGTTTCTTTATTTTACTATGCTAGTTAATGTGTTGAATAATGGCCAAATAATCTATTATCCCTATCTGGATAATAGTTATTTGGCACATTATTGTACTGTATGTGTTGGGGTGGGGGGAGGGGGTATTGGCCCCAAGGGTATGTGGGTAGGCCTCCCTTATGGGTAGTGGGTGAAGGTGGTTAGGCATCATGGGGTGGGGGGTTATTGGGGGAGGGTATGTAGGCATCCCGAGTGGTGGGTGAGGGTGGGTTAACCCCTTAATGACTGTAGCGGTTAATAACCGCTATGGTGATTAAGGGGTTAGGGTACATTACATGGGATGTTTTTATTCTTGTTTCTGTTTTGCAGAAGCGGATGGGGCATGGGCAGGATGAAGATGAGGATGGCCTTCATCGTGGCAGCCAGAAAAGGGTGAGGGCTATATGTATCTAAAGTATTTATTGTTCTTTATGTATTTTAAATGGGCACATTCACTATTATCCATTTGTGGATAATAGTAATTGTGCCCATTACTATACTGTATGTTAGGGGGTATAGGGATGTTGGGGTAAATATATTTATTTCTTTCGTGTGGGGCTGTTGTGTGTGTTTTATTGTTATTTTTATCGTGATAGCGGGGGTGGGTGAAGTGGGTATTAGACCCAACGGTGGTTTGTTTAGGGCAGGCCTGCACAACACGTGGTCCGCGGGCCGCATGCGGCCCACCTGCACTCATTGTGCAGGCCGCAGCGGCTTTCCCTGTCCTCTTCCCTCCCGAGCCCGCTTTCACCCCGTGCGCGAGACGCTCTCTCCCTCCTCCCCCGCAAGTCTGCTTTCACCCTGCGCACGAGTCCGCTCTCCCCCTCCTCCTCGCACATGAGCCTGCTCTCCCCCTCCTCTTCCTCGCGTGCGAACCTGCTCTCCCCTCCTCCACGCGCGCGAGCCTGCTCTCCCCCTCCTCCTCGCGCGCAAGCCTGCTCTCCCCCTCCTCCTCGAGCCTGATCTCAGGACTGCGCGCTGTATCCGTGTGGCACTTTCTGTTTGCAAGTGCGCTAGTCCTGCCTGCTCTGCCGCTGTGAAGTGAGGTGTAGGGGGGAGAATGAGGTGCAGGGGGTGATGTGAGGAGAGGTGCAGGGGGTGACGTGAGGAGAGGTGCAGGGGGTGATGTGAGGAGAGGTGCAGGTTGTGATGTGAGGAGAGGTGCAGGGGGTGATGTGAGGAGAGGTGCAGGGGATGATATGAAGAGAGGTGCAGGGGGTGATGTGAGGAGAGGTGCAGGGGTGATGTGAGGAGAGGTGCAGGGGGTGAGGTGAGGAGAGGTGCAGGGGGTGAGGTGAGGAGAGGTGCAGGGGGTGAGGTGAGGTGTAAGGGGTGATGTGAGGTGAGGTGCAGGGGAGTGATGTGAGGTGCAGGGGAGTGATGTGAGGTGAGGTGCAGGGGGGGGGAGGTTCAGGTGGGTGGGATGTGTGTGGGCTGTAGGGGGATATTGTGTGTTATGTGGAGGGGGAATATTGTGTATGGGTGAAGGGGAGAGATGGGGTGTGAGATAGTGGGTGAGTCTCGCAAAGGTTGATGATGAGGGGTGAAGGGGGGATATGAGGAAGAGGGGTGAAGGGGATATGAGGATGAGGAGTGCTGGGTGGGATATGAGGAAGAGGGGTGCTGGGGGAGATATGAATATGAGGAGTGCTGGGGGAGATATGAGGATGGTGAGGAGTGCTGGGGGAGATATGAGGATGATGAGGGGTGCTGGGGCAGATATGAGGATGATGATGATGATGATGATGATTTAACCCGTGCGGCCCAAATCTGTTTTCCTTGGAGCAATTCAGCCCTTCTCGCTTTACAAGTTGTGCAGGCCTTGTTTAGGGTTTGCGGGTGGGTAGCGGGAGGGCTGAACCCCTTCATGACCGTAGCGGTATTAACCGCTACGGTCGTGAAGGGGTTAAGCGCATCCGCAACCCCCCCGCAAGCCCTAAACAAACAACAAGGGCAAAATACCCCCTTTACCCACCCCCGCTAGCCACAATAAACCTGGCACGGCGGCTTAACCCCTTCATTGCCTTAGCGGTTTGCCGCTAAGGTAATGAAGTGGCCTTTAATTGCATTTTTCCTGCCTCGGATGCATGCCAGGGGGCGCCGGTGCTGGTATTAATGGTATCAGCTCAGGAGATCCCCGGCATCAATCTAAGCCAGGAAAAAGGCCAGAATTTTTTCTAAGTGCCGATCCGCCGCTCATCAGCAGTCTCTCACCATCAACTTGCCAACTTTTTTTGGCGTGCCGGATTCGGCATAAAAATGCCATTCTAGACTGGCGAATAGCGGCGCAAAGCTACTCGCCACTACTAGAATACAGCGTGGTGGAAATAATGTCTATTTGAGGCGAAAAGTGCCTTCTCGCCTCGCCAATGGCGGAAAAAGAAAACCGGCAACAAAATTGGCGGTTTCTTTGATTCTCGCCACGTTTTCGCCCCTTACTGAATAGGGGTACGCATTTTTGGCGTGAAACGGGCGAGAAGTGCCTTTCCGCCGCTTACTGCATGACCCCCTTAGTTCACACGATCTGATTAGCTGAAATACCATGTGACGCCGGCCGTCTTTGATTTAGTGACGTCATCTTAAAGGTAAATGAAGCACAGCCATTCTGATTGGCTGGCATAATTCCCTTTAAGTGAAGTCATTATAAAATAAAGTCGCCACATGGTTTTAACAGCCAATCAGATGGCTGTTAAACCAGTTGGAGGCAAAATGTGACGTCACAAGCCCTTTTTAAGGTCGTGACTCCTCATTTGAGCCCAAGAAGATGACGAGACAACATCGGTTGGGATCTACATGGGGCTTTTTGGATTACAAGAAGAAGATAGAAGATTAAGAAGATCAAGAAATGGTGACAGATGAAGATAGAAGAAGGTGATTAAAGAAAGAAGAAAGAAGATTTGGGTACCTGATACGAATCTTCATGGCGGATGGCAATGGATGCTGTTTGAGGCCTTCCTGGTACGTGAGCTTCCTGTTTCCCCGGGAGTTGGAGGGCCAGCGCTTCTAATGGTACTGTAAGTGATATATTGCATGTTTGTAAATGTCTTTTTTTTTTCAGGTTTTTATATTGGATGAACAAAAGAGAGTGATAGTGCGCAAAACCAAATAGTGACGTGATAGGTGAAAAATAAGGGAATAATTAAATAACTTAACCTAGGATTGAGCGTCTGCAGCTGTGATGGAGTGGGGGGGCTCAGATACCCCCTGGAGCTAACAAATGGATACAAAAAAGACACAGCGCACAACGCTCATAGTGCATTACAAAATATTAATGACATATATAAAAAATGGGTGAGTAATGTGCGTACATCAAGTATGATAATAACGAGCAGTTTCGGGATATTTTACCCAACACCTCCGGAGACCAGAATGGGTGTCCTTGCAGGAGTGATGCTGCTGTCCTCGATTTCACAGGGTCCTATTGAAGTTGGTTGCACAACCTCTGCTGTTCCTTGCTCCCCTAAGCACAGGCAGGCTTGGAGCTGCTGATTCCTGCAATGTTTCAGCAGGGCAGTCTTTGGCATCAGCTGGGCGTCAGCACTCTCCTCCGCGTGAAGCGCTTCAAGATCGTGACGTCACCACGGGGGTTTTCGGCGCCGCTGACAGGCAACCAAAGTCGCGCAGTATGGTGCTGATATAGAGCTAGAACACTAATAAACCTTGTCCTACGCGTTTCGAAACGGAACGTTTCTTCATCAGGGACTCAACGTTTCGAAACGCGTAGGACAAGGTTTATTAGTGTTCTAGCTCTATATCAGCACCATACTGCGCGACTTTGGTTGCCTGTCAGCGGCGCCGAAAACCCCCGTGGTGACGTCACGATCTTGAAGCGCTTCACGCGGAGGAGAGTGCTGACGCCCAGCTGATGCCAAAGACTGCCCTGCTGAAACATTGCAGGAATCAGCAGCTCCAAGCCTGCCTGTGCTTAGGGGAGCAAGGAACAGCAGAGGTTGTGCAACCAACTTCAATAGGACCCTGTGATATCGAGGACAGCAGCATCACTCCTGCAAGGACACCCATTCTGGTCTCCGGAGGTGTTGGGTAAAATATCCCGAAACTGCTCGTTATTATCATACTTGATGTACGCACATTACTCACCCATTTTTTAAATATTTTATATTGGATGTGTTTTTTTTATTTTTGAACATTGACTGATAATATATTAATTTGTACTACTTTAGAGTACAGATCAATATATTATTAGGACAATATTTGGGGGGCAATTGTGGCTTTGTATTGCTTTTCCATTTTATGTTAGTTTATTATGTGGATCTAATTGTTTGTTATTTTTCATCTTGATTGAAATAAAATGTTGGCGATTGTTTTTCTTTTTTAATGAAGGATGTATTGTGTTGGCTAATGCGTTTAACGGTTGTTTCTGATGTTTTTATTTTATTTCTTTGTAGTTTAATGTTTCAATTAATTCATTAATGTTGTATTAATTAATTGTTTTGATTGATTACTGTTAGAATTATTTTGGAGTTGTTTTAGTAATTAATTGGTTTGATTGGTTACATGTTTGAAATAATTCTTAGTTTGATTAATTAATTGCTTTGATTGGTTAATGGTTTAATTAATTTATTGTTGATGTTGTTATTGCTTGTAGTAGGATTAGCTGGCTACTGTTTTTATTTATTTGTGTGTTTTTTTGGAGTTTTTTAATGTTTTATTATTGTGTGTTTGGTGCATTAATGTATTGTGATTAGGGTGCCCATTGAGTGCTATAGAGGCTTATCATGCCCATATTATTATTATATGGGTATGATGTACCACTATACTACTCAATGGGTACAGGAGTATATAGTCAGTCCGGGGTGGTGGTTAGGCCTCCCGGGTGGGTTAACCCCTTAATTACTATAGCCATTATTAACCGCTTAGTTGATTAAGGGGTTAGGGGCCATTTGAATGTTTTTATTATGTATGTATGCTTTCTGGCAACGGAGGACAGAGGGACCTGCTGGTGTGGTAAGTAGAACTGTATGTATTTACTTTATTTATGCATGCTAATGTTGTGTTTAATAATGGTCAACTAATCTATTATTCATATCTGGATAATAGTTATTCTGCCCATTACTCTTCTGTATGTGTTTGGGCGGAGGGGGGGGTTGATAGATATGTAGGCCATGTTTGCGGGGACCTATGCAGACCACCTGTGGACCCCCTGGACGCTCACGGGTACCACCTGCGGACCCACGGGGAACCTGCGGGGAAGAACCTGGGGCCCCACATCTGTGGGGGCCCTGTGGACCCGCAGGGACCACCCGAGTGCCCTCAGACCCCCGTGGGAACCACCCAAGGGCCTCAGACACCTGTGGGGTTGACCTGGGGACCCCCAGAAACTCGCGGGCCCACCTGTGGACCCCATTGTGGCCCACGGTGACCCACGGGGACCACGTGGAGGCCCATGGTGCCTGGCGAGACCACCCGTAGACCCCCAGACCATGGGGTATTGTGCACTGTGAGGCCTGCAGACACCCGTTGGGACCATGGGGACTACCATAGGTCTGGGGTATGAATCCTGTATGTTAAAAAATAAATAATGGTTTTTCATTATGGGGGGGTCACGGGGGGTGTATTGATGTTATTAAATATTTTTTAATATACATGTCTTTCATAGAGTAGATGTGCAGAGGGTCTCCGGAGCTAAACCGCATTGGTTTTATGCCCAGGGACCTCAAACAATGCGGTCCTGCTCCGGAGATCCCCTGCACATCTACAATATGTATGAAATATATATTAAAAAACATAATTATCGGCCGAGATTTTCGCTGGCAGAGGTGGCTCCCTCAGAGCAGCTCTCTCTGCAGCAGAAATGTATCGCTGGGTCAGGCCTTTTCAGAGGCTCGATCCTATCGCTGGCAGCAAATCGCTCATTTTGGGAATTTTGCTATGAATGGTAATGAAGGCTTGCTGAATACCGTGATACATACTGGACACCTAACAAGCTCCTATTGAACCCCCAAAATAACCACAACATATTTATAAGCATATGAGTGTCACAGAGGAGTGCTACTGAGAATGGCAATATATATTTACAACCAGAGACAGAACATAAAACACAGACAGAGCTCAGTGCACATCTAGTGAAACTCATACACGGTACAGTGCCTAAATATATATGTATAAATATCTATTAAATAAAATGGTATTTTAGTTTAACATTTTGGCCAAATTGTTGTAAACCCCTGAGCCACTGCATGGCATACCACATTTTCAAGTATTCTTCCTGGTATTGCACAGGTTATTAAGAATTTATATTAGTGTTAGGGACCCTTGAGAATGTGGTTTGCTGTGCAGTGGCTCAGGGGCTTACAACAATTTGGCCAAAATGTTAAACTAAAAGACCATTTTATTTAATAGATATTTATACATATATATTTAGGCACTGTATCGTGTATGAGTTTCACTGGATGTGCACTGAGCTCTGTCTGTGTTTTATGTTCTGTCTCTGGTTTTAAATGAATACCGTGATAGCAACGCTCAAAAAACGGCGATTTAAATGCCCTGGAGATCATTTTTATCAACCTTTACTGAATGAGGCCCAAAGAGTAAAATCGACAATGTTCTAACATCTCAAGGTATCTGCGTGCAAATAAGCATACAGTATCTTCCAAACTATTTATCTTTCAAAAATTTTAGAAGCAGCAACAGCATGTTAAGTAAAGATGTAGAATGTTACAGCTACGGTTATCCACAGCTCCAATATACAGTATGCTAGTGAGTTGGATTGCTGCTTTATTTGTTGTAATCAAACTAGTTATACTGTATATATCCTCGATGAACATTCAATCAAGGGAACTGCAAGATTCCGTCCCACTGGATAGAGGATATAATAAGTAGGAAGACCATTTTACTAATACATTGTATATTGGATTTCTCTGCTAAAAGCTACACAGACAACTAGAAAAAAAATGTTTGTGCAGCAGATTATATAAATGTAGCCATGTGTAAAATTGGTGTAAATATCTCTTTCTCATGCTGGCAGTAAACCTGGTAAGTATGCAGGATTGCCAGCAACAATCATGGAGGTTTGCCCTCAAACCCTGGTGAGGTGTCATATGTCCCAAAGGAAGTGACAACATGTTTTGTGTCCACCCTTAGTGACACAGAGGGTGTCTGTTTTCTGGAGGTGATATAAGACACAGCACTGCCTAAAGTTAGAGTTCAGTTCAGTTGGTGTTTTGACTCTGTTCAGGAGAGTCATGTGGAGGTCTGCAACAGTGTTGCAGAGGCTAATGCAATAGCTGTGATTCTGGGCAGCTCAAGAGAGACAAGCTGGTGAATCTCCCGGAGGGGAGAGGTGGAAAGCAACTCCATTAGGAGAAGGAGGAACCTTCCAGATGGAGTGCAGCAGAGAGATGAGCGGCTGAGCTGACTGCTGCAAGGGGCAGCTGGCCCATACCATCACAAGCAATAAAGATGACCTTGATTAAAGACACCCTCATGTGTGAGTCTGGAATTACTCTGCAGAGGAAAGCACCACGGAGGAGTTCCTCATCAGAACCATCCCCTTGCGGACGCAGGGATCCTGATGAGATGGAGGCGCTGCACTGGATATAGGTAGGACTCATGCACACTACCTCAGCTGCCTGTCTGGGTTGATATTCCCCACACAACATCATGCGGGAGACTCAGGAGTCCTGTTGCCAACAGGTGCACCACCAGACACGACCATGTAATGGGTACTGGTTAGACCACAGGGGCCAATGTGAGATTGGGTGGGTCAGCCAGGTCAGAAAATCCGTTACATTTGGAGGCGCTGCTTAGATACCTGTCAACAGGACAGGCATTTTCTAGGCACACTAGGAAACAGGGAGAGTGTATGCTGCCACTTTGTGCTGTGTTGGGACGGGACCCAGGGGTAGTCAGGGGAGCTGATGGAGTTGTCAGACCGCAGGGATGACCTGGGAACCTGAGAGGAGTTGGGAGTCTGGAGCCGGGCTACAGCTGTCCTAGTCACCTTGAGGTAGTGCTGGTGGTACGATGCCTAAAGGGATAGCCTGTTAACGTGGTCAGGAATCCTTGAGAGGGTCTGCGCTAGACTGACCAAGAGAGGTAGAAACCCAAGTACTGCATGGAAGAGCCAGAGTACTCTAGCCCATTCCAGACCACTTACGAAGGAAGCACAGACTGGGAGAGAGGAGGTGCGGCTGCTGTATACACCCATGAGTGAGTTTATTAATAAATAACCCTCGATTTTATTCTGGAGTTTGCCCCGTATTTTTTCATACAGAGATCCAGTTGCAGTGCATCCTTTGCTCTCCTTCATCTCTATGGGAGAGAGGAGAGACACAGCATGCACAGAGAGAGTGAGCCTAGCCTGAGGTAGTGCAACACGAGTCAGACCTACATTAGGTACACAATGTTGTGAATCGGGCAATCTTTATTGTATTGGTATGGCAGCTGCCCCGCAGAGAGGAGCTCCATGTACAATAAGAACAAGTATAGTAACCAAATGGCGACCGCAAGAATGGAGGATCCGCGCGGTGCGGAAGGTCCAAAATCGCGGACGGAGGCTGATGGAGAGAGCGCACATGGCGTGCGTTCCACTGAAGAGCAAGCGGCAGAAGGGACTTTTGCAAGCATGCTGTGGAGTGGTGCCAAAGCTGTGGCCGCGCCGTTTTGGTCCTGCCTAGGACCGCGGGGTGCTACCCCGGAGGACAGTATTGAGGACATTGTGATTGTGGGCGGTGGAATTGAAGAATCTGACTGCCAGACGGCGATTCCCATGCAAAGATCTACCTCAATTGTGATTGTAAATGGTCGGGCAAACCAAGATAGCGGCTCCCGCTTCCCTGGGAGAACGCGTGGGCCGAGTGCAGAGAATTCTGCAAATGCAAAAGTTGCAGACAGTTGGCCGGGATTGGCGCCAAAGAGAGAACCCCGCCCTGTTGGGGGTAGTGTCGCGAAAGCTGTGGCCACGACCTCCAGGACTGTGACAGGCTCAGAGCCAAATATGGGCCATAACGTGAATCTGTGGGACCCTCCCCAAATATTCACCGGGGGAGGGGTCTCTACCTCTGCCAAGCAAGACCCAAGTTGTCTGAGGGAGGAGCTGGATGTGAGCTTCCTGTCCCTCAGTTGCGAGGAGCTGGTGAACAGGAGAGACCACTGTGCAAAGTGTCTCCCGTAACCAGCACTACAAAGAGCGAGATGGACATTGGGGTATATCCCTATTCATTGCCAGGAGGCTTCCTGGTAGTCAAGGCTGGGGACAAAGAGACATTGCGGTGACTGTGCATGCAGTGCTGGTTACCCGGCGGAGAAGCTAGCACAACGGCTAGGTGCGCCCAATGTGGCATCCACTACCTATCGGCCGTGCAGCCCTTCGTACCAGGACAGAGCTTGGAGGCGGGAGCGGACACAGCTAAACTGACAGCTGAAGCCTCGCTCTCGGTCAAGGCAGAACCAGTTGATGCCAGAGAATGGGGATCGCTCCTCATGATAAAGACGGAGACTGAAGAAAGAGAGGTCTACAACCGCGGTGAGAACCCGGAACCTTACCGTCGGTCCCCTATGGGAGTGCCACTTCCCGAGTCGGAGTTCGGATCCTCGGACGAGGAGCAAGCGACCCCGATATCGGTGGTTATGCGCCTACCGGTGGACCACTACAGCGGTGCTGCAAAAGAACCAGCACTTACCTGTGTCGCAGCGGAGCGGAGTCTCGAGGTGCCGAGATCGCCTATGCGGAGACAACCGGAGCGGCGGAGTACCACGGCCGTGGTGACTTACAGCGTGGAAGGAGGAGAAGATCCCATCCCGAGCCGACGGAGCGGTGAGACACATCCTTACCCTCCACAGGCGCCGGTAGTGGCAACGGCGGAGGAAGGCCTAGCCCAGGCCCGAGCGGAACGGAGAGCAGAACCTTCACTTCCGGCGGCGGACGTCGTTCTGGAGGAAGAGGTTCCAGTTGGGGACTCAACGCAAGATGGCGGCAAATCCCGCGAGATCCAGAACATCATTTCCGGTGGGCACAGCGGAGCCGGAAGGAAGATGGCGGTGTCCTCGCGACCGAGTAGCTGTACCCGATCGCCTGGATCCGGTAGAAGCTGGCAGGCCCTGCGGAAGCCTGGGAGCAGCGAGACGGGAGTACCGGAGTGACAGTCCGATGGTACCGGGCAAGGTAGCGAGAAGTTGCGGGTCGTAGCCCCACATATGCCGGCAGTGTTTCCCTATGCCCAACCCCCGGCCATAGTTAAAACCCCTGCCCCTGTCACTTTCTCATCTGGGTCCCAGTCTAGCCAAGGGTTGTCTGGGGAGTCCCGAGACACTTTTAAAGAACGGACTGGGGAAAACTTGGACTGGGGCGAGTGGTTTACATCTGATGATGGGTCGGGAGGGGAAATGTCTATGTGAAGAGTGTCATCATGTACCAGTGATAATAGTAGTACTATTAATGTAAAGTGTAGGCCTAAGAGCCTTGGGTCCAATTCTAGGTCCACAGCGACATCAGGAGTTTCGTCTGGGGATTTAGGTAATGTCGCTCATATTGTGCCTATTGCCCGGGGAACCCCCTATGTACCTCCAGTGTCGGCAAGAGTTGCCAGGAATCGCCAAAAGTTGTTACTTTATTTTCACCATCCATGGGAGGGAGAAATTGAGTTTGAAATGGGTTCCACTGATGAGGATGGGGATATAGTACTGATGAGGATGGGGATATAGTACTGATGAGGAGGAAAGATCAGGGGAAGAAAATTGGGATTCTGATAGTTCCATAGAAGATTGGGATACTGATAGCTCTCTAGAGGATTGGGATCCTGAAGTGTTAGACGAGAAGTGGTGTAATCAAGAAAAGATAGCCTACATCTCCAGGAGATGCCTTAAGGAAGTATATGGGCATTATCCTCTCAGTCCACTAGCATCCAGGCAGGAATTATGGGCCGATTGTGGGTGTCCAGTATGTCACCCAGAGTGTTACAGCATTGCTGCTCTAAACCCAGTGGACCATGCTGTGCGTAGGCCACCTTAAGAGGGTATGGTAGTACCAGTAATGGATACTCCATCAGGGAGTAATCCTGGTTGTTACACATCTAAGTTAGGATGTAGCTGTTATTATGTTATGATGAAGATATGTACTGTAATAATGTATTGTTGTGTTTTGCAGTGCTACCTGAAGGAAGGTTCCGCAAATTTAGATCCCAGCCGGGCCGTTGGGTTCCACCAGGGGGAGAATGTATCCATGTGTAAAATTGGTGTACATATCTCTTTCTCATGCTGGCAGTAAACCTGGTAAGTATGCAGGATTGCCAGCAACAATCATGAAGGTTTGCCCTCAAACCCTGGTGAGGTGTCATATGTTCCAAAGGAAGTGACAACATGCTTTGTGTCCACCCTTAGTGACACAGAGGGTGTCTGTTTTCTGGAGGTGATATAAGACACAGAACTGCCTAAAGTTAGAGTTCAGTTCAGTTGGTGTTTTGATTCTGTTCAGGAGAGTCATGTGGAGGTCTGCAACAGTGTTGCAGAGGCTAATGCAATAGCTGTGATTCTGGGCAGCTCAAGAGAGACAAGCTGGTGAATCTCCCAGAGGGGAGAGGTGGAAAGCAACTCCATTAGGAGAAGGAGGAACCTTCCAGATGGAGTGCAGCAGAGAGATGAGCGGCTGAGCTGACTGCTGCAAGGGGCAGCTGGCCCATACCATCACAAGCAATAAAGATGACCTTGATTAAAGACACCCTCATGTGTGAGTCTGGAATTACTCTGCAGAGGAAAGCACCACGGAGGAGTTCCTCATCAGAACCATCCCCTTGCGGACACAGGGATCCTCATGAGGTGGAGGCGCTGCACTGGATATAGGTAGGACTCATGCACACTACCTCAGCTGCCTGTCTGGGTTGACATTCCCCACACAACATCATGGGGGAGACTCAGGAGTCCTGTTGCCAACAGGTGCACCAGCAGACACGACCATGTAATGGGGACTGGTTAGACCACAGGGGCCAATGTGAGATTGGGTGGGTCAGCCAGGTCAGAAAATCCGTTACATAAAGTAACAACAAAAAAACACAGAACATCTGATACCGTAAAAATTTTCAATTATAAAAGGCGTTCAAAGTTAATATTATGTTGTTTTCTTTTTTTTGCAATCCTTTGCACACCCCCCTGGCAGCAAAATAGATTTATATGACAAACAGAGTAATGCTTTACAATATCAACAGTGCATTATTGCTTCTTCAGTGAGCTGCAGACAGATTTAATTGAATTCAAAGAAACAATCATTTCTATGACCAAAATGAACCCATATCAATGCCCAAGGGGTTAAATCTGAATGAATAATGCTTTATTAAGCATACAGTACTGTATTTAAAAAAAATGTAAATACTGTTAGGCTGAGACTTGAGAGGAAGCTGGCTTTCTGCAGACCTAGAAAAGTGGAAAAGAAAAACTTTCTGACATTGCAAGGAAGTCAAAAGTAAATATTTTTTCCTTAAGGAATTATATTTGTTCCATTACTGCATACTATGTAGTTTACTAAATATTTATACAGTGAACTACTGTACAGTAAGTGTATTGGTCCTTAAAAGCAGAGTCTAATCTTGTAGCCCAAACAAATGCAGTATTTTAGTCAAAGAAAAGCATTAATGACAATTTTCATGTGTACCGTATAATGGGTATTTCAGAATCCAGGAGGAATTTAGTAAACACAGGCTAAATGTTAAGTTCATACGGACGTTTTTGCATATTATATTGTAGAAATGTGTGTTGGTAATGCAGTTGGACAGCTATAGCAAATATGGGGCAAGTTTGAAATGGAACTGTACATGAACTCAGTAAGTTAACTTCAACTTTAGTTTATCTCACATATACAGTACAACATTGTATTATGTAATATAGCTGGTTTAGTGGTGGCGGGAACGTGGCGAGCAGATATCAGTTTCACTAACTAAACAATTTATGGTTCTTAACCTCACTCGAACAAACTTGCTGATAGTTCTTTAGAACATTAGACCAGAGCTCGGTTAGGCTATTTAACCTAAAAAAATGAAATCATAATGCCTATGCACTAAAGCAAATAACCGAACGTTAAACCATTGCTACTCTTTAATAACGTGGTTATTTTTTCCCAAGTGCTATATATATATTGTGATGCCCACACCACGTTGTAGAATATTTGAATCCCAGATTAAGACAGGAAACATAGTATTTCTCTAAATAGGGTTTATTTAAAGGGATAAATAATATACTAAAAGGCCCACCGTCCCTTTAAGTTAAAACGAAATCATAAAATAAACTCCTACTCTTAGGAGACTAACTTCACAAAGCTTCAACCCTTACTACCCAAATGGACAGCTAAGCTGATTACCACCCCAAACAGGTACTATTATGACTGAACATATAAAGTCTCTGTACACAGCAATAAAGGGTTTTGCTTATCTGGTAGTCCAGGGTTTGGAGCAGACATCCCCGCTTCAGCACGATCTCACATCATTCCTTCCTAGGGGAGCTCGGCCCCACGAAAGCTCAGAGAATCTCTCCTCTGTAAGTACAATTTTAAGGATAGGACATCCCTGCTTCAGCACGGTCTCTCATCCTTCCATCTTCCTGGGATTAACAACCCAGGCCGTCCCAGCAGGCTCCATGACCACTGTCCAGCAGGCTTGAGGGGATGTGCCAGCTTCCACAGCTGGGGAGAGAGAACTCTTCTCTGACCCCTTCTCTCTGGGACAGCAGTCAGTCTCACAGCATGGCAGCTTTCAGTTTTTCTTTTAAAACACTTCCTTGTTCAGTCTGCTCAATTAGTCTGCAACTGCTGCTGAGTTCTCTAGGGAGATTAACTCTCTGTGCGTTGGAAACACCCATTGCTGCCCTATTCCAGCACCTAGAGGACAGAGATGGTATCACATTTCCCCCTCCCCAGCAAAACATTGTCCTGTGAAGTGGCCCGTGCACTATTCTCGTGCACCAGCCTCTTTGTCAGAGATGTCTGACATCCATCTCTTCTTTTTCCTTGTCTTCGTTGAAGGGTTGCCATTGCTACTCCCAAACAATGTCCAGCTCCAGCTGTAGCTGGGCCCTCTCATTGGATGTGTGGTCCAGCAGCTTGTGGGTATTGTCCAACTCAGTCTCATTGCGCAGTGTCAAGCAGGTCACCTGACGGACACCTCCTCCCTCTCGGCGAACTGTAACTTGGGCTCAGCAATCTGTTTCTGAAATTTATCAGTTTGAACCTGCAAGTCCCCTCTCAGGGCCTTCACCTCTTTCCAGTGCTTGCTCTGGGTCTGCATCAACGCCTCCCTCATATTTTGGAACTTTGTAGTTTTGTTGCTAGGATCGCCGCTGCTTTTGTTTTCCAGGCCACTTTCTCCTTGGTGTACTGGCTCATGGGGATTGAGCAGCCTCTCTGCTTCTCCATCTCTTGCTCCAGTTTCTGTACCTTTTCTATGGGACAGCAGTGAGTCTCTCTCAGCATGGCAGATTTCAGTCAAGCTTTTAAAACACTTCCTTGTTCAGTCTGCTCAATAAGGCAGCTGCTGGGTTCTCTAGGGAGATTAACTCTCTGTAGCGTATGAAAGTCCCATAGCTGCCCTATTCCAGCACCTAGAGGACAGTGACGGTATCACAATATCCCCTCAAACAACAAGTGTAAAAAGCCTTGTGCACAAAAAGCAACACAATGGAGATATATACTAATTTAAGTAATTTACATCTAATTTGCATATCCATATTAGCATATACTAGTTTTTGAGGATTTGGAGGGAGAGGGTCTATTTTACTACAGTCCCAAGGGACTTATGTACCTCGCCAAACACGCCTTTATACAAACCGTAGAGAGATTACATAGTTACATTACATAGTACAGGCATACCCCGCATTAACGTACGCAATGGGACCAGAGCATGTATGTAAAGCGAAAATGTACTTAAACTGAAGCACTACCTTTTCCCCACTTATCGATGCATGTACTGTACTGCAATCGTCATATACGTGCATAACTGATGTAAATAACACGTGTAAAAGGCTCTATAGTCTCCCTGCTTGCGTACAGCTTCTGTACAGGTAGGTAGCCGGTATTGCTGTTCAGGACGTGCTGACAGGCGCATGCGTGAGCTGCCGTTTGCCTATTGAGCGATATGTACTTACTCGCGAGTGTACTTAAAGTGAGTGTCCTTAAACCGGGGTATGCCTGTAGATAAGTTTGAAAAAAGACGTACGTCCACCAAGTTCAACCTATGCTAAATTTAAACATTAGATACCTGTGCATAAAAAGGGAAACACATCTGAGATATCTGTGACATATGCTAATGTGAATTTGTTTAATACAGTGCGCAAATCCAAAATAGCATGTTTCCTAGGTATCTCAAGTGTGTTCCTATTTATGCCCAGGTATCTCTCCACATATTAATGAACACACAGTCCCTGCAAGCTCTAGTCCCAGAACCCAAAACATTATACATATATATATACAGTGGTCGACAAATCACCAAAAAATCTACTCGCCAAACAAAAAAATCTACTCGCCACCTAGTACCACACGTGTGCTGCTTGGGCCAATAGGAGCTCGCTACGATGTTAAATCCACTCACCCGGGGCATGCAAATGTATAGTTTTGTCGAACACTGTATATATATTGTGACATAGTCCAAAGATGTTAGGCAGCTTTCTGCCCCATTTTAGAGCAGAAAGTGCAGGAATAGTTAAAAATGATCCGTTCCACAGCTTCCCATTAACTCAGGCAGCTGGATGGAAAATCCAGACCACAGATTACTATGGCTCTAGTTCTCCCTCACCTGCTCTTCTAATCACATGCACAGGTACTTAGAGCAGAGAGGTTTTGCATTTCACTCTCTCTCCTTAGAGCCTGGGGGCTGGGGGTGTCGCTGCTCCCCTGCATCCAGTGTCGGGGTTGACGGCCCCTCCACGTATCACAGTACCAGAGGATTTGCCTGGACACCACAAAACAGATAAGCCAAACAAAGATGTATTACTGTTTGTAATGGACTATGCTGTATCTAGTGACCCTAATTGAGAGGGCATTGTTTTAAACTGGGGGAACCAGGTTAGTTGGCCCAGCAGCAGTTAGAGGCTGATTCTATGTGTAGTTAGATCCCTGAAAGGGATAGGATTTTGTTTATATCATTTGGTTTCTTTTTTACTTGAAATAACAATGTGGGAAATACTGTAACACTAAATGAGTGAACTACTGAATAAAAGTATCTGAGTACCTCTAACCTACACATGTTAAAGCTGCAGTACCTTACTTGGATGAAAATAAAGCAGGCAGAAGCCTGAGTTAAGCAGCTGAATACTTTGCATGATCCTGTTTTTTGTATTAAATAACCCTAGAAGACTGTGTCGGGAAGAACCCAGACAGACGTCAGCACTCCAAAAGAGGGGCGTTTGTCACATAATATATATATATATATATATATATATATATATATATATATATATATATATATATATATAAAGATAACAGCAGGCACTTCAAAGGCTCCAAAGAAATAGGTGCTTGTTCAACAAAAATAACAGGAAACCAGGTATCCCACCAAGGAGACAAAAAACAGCACTCAAGGTATATTGCAAAAGTGTATTAGAAAAAAAGCAGGCACATATAAATCCAACGTTTCAGCACGCCCCTGAGGAAGGTCCTATACAGGACCGAAACGTTGGATTTATATGTGCCTGCTTTTTTTCTAATACACTTTTGCAATATACCTTGAGTGCTGTATTTTGTCTCCTTGGTGGGACACCTGGTTTCATATATATATATATATATATATATATATATATATATATATATATATATATATATATACAGCTCAACTCCGTTATAGCGTGTCCTCGGGGGACACCCGATCTGACGGCGCTATAACTGGAGTGGCGCTAATTTTTTTTTAAATGGCTGTCGCGCGCCCAATCGGGAGCAGGGGGAGGGGGAGGAGGGAGGTGGAGTGAGGTGCCGGCAGCCCTGCATGGCCCCTAGCAGCCACTGTAGTTCTCCCAGCATTCCCCGCACTCCCCTCAGCACCTCCCCACCAGCCAACCACGAATCCCTGCAGCTATCCTCCAGCCTCGCACCGATCCCCCCACCTATTCCCCCCCAGCCTCGCACTGATCCCCACACCGCCCCCCGAGCCTCGCGGCGATCCCTGCACCGCCCCCTCAGCCTTGCGCCAATCCCCGCACCGAACACCCAGCCTCGCGCCGATTCCCCAGGCTTGCACCGTTCCTCCCCCCCCCAGCAGCCCCATGATGCCCCCAAAGGTGGCCTGTGACACCAAAGGTAGGGAGGCTGTGTGTGTGGTGTGTGGTGTTGGCTGTGAGTGTGTGCTGTGAATGTGTGCATTGTGCTGAGTGTGTGCAGTGTGCTGTGAGTGTGTGCAGTGTGCTGTGAGTGTGTGCAGTGTGCTGTGAGTGTATGCAGTGTGCTGTGAGTGTGTGCATTATGCTGTTTGGTGGTGCTGTGTGTGCTTTTAGTGTGTGCAGTGTGCTTTGAGTGTATGCAGTGTGCAGTGAGTGTATGCAGTATACTGTTTACTGTGTGCTGTGAGTTTATGCAGTGTGCAGTGAGTGTATTCAGTGTGCAGTGAGTGTATGCAGTGTGCTGTGTGCTGAGTGTATGCAATGTGCAGTGAGTGTATGCAGTGTGCTGTGAGTGTCTGCAGTGTACTGTGAGTGTGTGCAGTGTGTTGTGTGCTGCTGCTGTGTGTGCTGTGAGTGTGTCCAGTGTGCTGTGAGTGTATGCTGTGTGCAGTGAGTGTGTGCAGTGTACAGTGAGTGTATGCAGTGTGCAGTGAGTGTATGCAGTGTGCAGTGTGTATGCAGTCTTGTGTTCATCGATATCAGTCCCCTGAGAAACATTAATCCTAATTATGGTGAGGTAAACATGATAGAATTTAACTGTATATACTTATTACTGTAATGGTTGCATTTGTTAAAAATATATTTCTTAATTGTGTAATCAATTATATTATTGTGTTTAATTATTTTTTAATCGTTCAACTAATGGCATTAGTTCAGTCCCTTTATATATTCATTGTTGGGTGGATCAGCGATATATAACTCCTGACAAAGCTGAGATACAAGCGAAACGGTTGAGTCCCAGAGAAGAGCATCCATATCCGAGAGGGAAATGTTTTTGGGTCTGTCAAAGTTCCCGGGCAGCTGCTACCGGAAGCTACAACAGCCGGCATCCTACAGCCAACCCCATTAGCGTTGCCGAAGCGATGAGATTATCGCTTGCAGAGAGATCTTGTTTTTAACTTGTCACATTGCCTAAAAGAATGGCCTTCTTGTAAGTGCACACTTTATAGGCTTGGATGGGAATTTTATTTTATATAGAGTGTTACAGATATTTGCGCTATGGTGTTATTCTTTTCTCTCCAGAGATAACCAGCACACCACGTAATTTGCCTGCAGTGCAACAGATTGTTATTTACCCTCATTTATTCATTTACTCATGAACATGTGAGTGTAAACATTATAGGTGTATTGGAAATCAGTTTATACATACTATCCTATTGGTGTTTTTATTGTTTTTTTGCATACTGTACATGACTGACGTCCTCCGTTCCCTCATCTTTCTGGAACCCTTTATTGTCTATCAATATTTTATAGATATGGACTACCACGGACTCATCTAACGCCTATTACTTTGTCTATCAGGGTATCAGCTGTTTACTGGAGCTCGTTTGTGGTTGTTAATTTCGGCACAATGTGATTCATACACTCCTTGATATGTAACAGCTATATCCTGATAGATATGATACTTACAGTACACTGTATCTATATTCCTTGACTTTGTTAGCAGCCCTAGCCTTGGGGGGGCAAGGAACTTTGTATTTTGTTGTTATACTGTATTATATCTGCACTTTTTGATGTAGTTACACTTTGTCTTTAATTTGTGTTTTATGCACCCTATTAGGTCTATGGGGGTCATGCACTAAGCTCAGTTAACTCACTTTTAGAGCGCAAAGTGCTCTTAGAACGTGATGTTGCTCTGAACACGATGCACTAAGCAACGCAAACATGCACTTTGAGCTCTAAAACTGACTTTTTTTAGGAATTTTTTCTAAGTCCAACTTTGCTCGTTCGTTACCCTGTTTGTGTTAAATTCTGCCCTTAAGCGGGATGCACTAAGCAACGCAAGGGGAGGAGAGGAGAAGAGAGGAAGGGAGTGATGGCAAACAAGCTGAGGAACTTCCTTCTGGGACAGCATGCTTTAGGCAGAGGACTTGCAGAGCGTGATTGCAGTAATACTACAAGAGAAGGGATTTTGGCGTTTTCACCCGCCCCTTGTGACGTGTTTCCGGCTGCGGAGTGACAGACAGTTCCTGGAGAGCTCCAGATTCATCCTGAGTGACGCACTTCCGGTTGCGGAGTAAAGGACACCATTTGGAGCAACCCCTGGATGTCACGCGTCTACTTGAAGCTGCAGCCAGCCACCATTCATCTATTATCTCTGCGTATGATCTGTGGCAGTTCTGTACGTAGGACTCCGGTTTTAACCTACCGGATCCCACATCTGCTATAGTCTCTTATATTGTATATTAAATTTACTCTTACTATTAGTCAGCCTTGCTTGTTCTGTTTAGTGTTTGTCCTGTCCTGTTTGTCCTGCATGTTTTCCATTTGCATTGTTGCACTATGATGTTTTCTTTTTGTCTTCTCTTTCTCTGCATTATATGCATGGAGTAACGTCTTGCTGTGGAGCTGGAAAGTGAATATAGCTGATATCCACCCCTTGAGACTGTATTTCCATTGGACTATAACTATTCCCTTTGGACTCTTTAGGCGCCGTTTTGTATTTTTTATTTTGAGCTATATCCTGATAGATATGATACTTACAGTACACTGTATCTATATTCCTTGACTTTGTTAGCAGCCATAGCCTTGGGGGAGCAAGGAACTTTGTATTTTGTTGTTATACTATATTATATCTGCACTTTTTCATGTAGTTACACTTTGTCTTTAATTTGTGTTTTATGCACCCTATTAGGTCTATGGGGGTCATGCACTAAGCTCAATTAAGTCACTTTTAGAGCGCAAAGTGCTCTTAGAACGTGATGTTGCTTTGCGCTCTAAAACTGTCTTTTATTTTTTCAGTCCCATTTAATGCCCGTGAATGTATCTATGTACCTATGGCTATACATACATTCACGGACACTGAGTGTATTATATGTGATTTTTGGATGTAAATGCATTGTTTTTTATGCTCTATTATTGCCCCTGTATGTTATGTATATCTATCTATATGGATAGACATACAGGGATAATAATCGATTGTTTTGCTAATGTTTATGTTCTTTTCATGTATGGCTAATGTATTTATCAGCTTTATTTAGACATTTATGTGAATAATGTAATTTGTATTTAGTTACAGGTTATTTTTAATGACTTATTTCTGGTAGTTGATTAGAATAATGGTGGTTACTTTCAATTAGAATTCTTTTGGTAATGGTTTGGCTTTAGGAATTGAATAGGGAATTGTATAATTGATTTGTATTGTATTGTAATTGGTTTAGGAAATGGATTAATTGATTCATGGTAATTGTATTGATGTTGCTTAGTTTCTATTTGGATTTTCATGATGGCATTGGTGGTTAGGGGACATTGTTCATAGTGTATTTTATTGTTATATATTTTGCATAGTGTTACATGATCCACAGATTAATTGCATCATGTACACACTCAATGCAATTGTGTGACATTTCATATACATTTGTGTAGCTGCTGGTTTGTTGTTTTATATTTACAATTGCTGCTGGATTTATTGTAACATGCAATGTGGTGATTTTAAGATTAAGAATTCATGTTTTGATTTATGCATGTTTTATGTGTTTCATAATGGGCAACTAATCTATTATCCAAATCTGGATAATAGTTATTTTGCACATTATTGTACTGTATGTGTTGGGGGGGGGGGGGGGATTGATGTATTTAATATATAAGTCCGGTTTATTTTTTTTACATACAGGGTTGGTTCCTTTTGGTTTGCGGGGGACCTCTGGAGACCACCTGCGGTATCCTCAGGCTTCTCACGGGTACCAGGCTGCCGGGTCCATGGGGGACACCTGCGGGGAAGAACCAGTGGCCCCACATCTGTGGGGGCACCGCAGACCCGTAGGGACCACCCGTGGGTCCCCAGACCCCCGTGGGAACCACCGAGGCCTCTCAGACACCTGTGGGTCTTACCCGGGGCCCCCCAGACATCTGCAGGCCTACTGTGGAGACCCCATTGTGGCCCACGGTGACCCGCGGAGACCACCTGGTGGACCATGGCACCTGGCGGGAACTACAAACGGGCCTCCAGACCCTGTGTGAAACATGATGCTGGTCACCTGTAGGTCTGTGAGGTGATCCATCAGGCCCACCGGGGACTCCCGTGGGCCTGGTGTATTAACCCTGTATGTAAAATAATAAATCATGTATTTATGGGGGGGGCACAGGGGGTGGGTTATGTATTTAATAAATATAATGATGTTTATTGTGGGGCAGTGTATTGTTTTTTTTTGGGTGCTGGGGGTGGGGGGAGGGGGTATTGGCCCCAAGGGTATGTGGGTAGGCCTCCCGGCTGGGTAGTGTGTGAGGGTGGTTAGGCCTCACGGGGTGGGGGGTTAGTGGGGGAGGGTATGTATGCCTCCCGAGTGGTGGGTGAGGGTGGGTTAACCCCTTAATGACTGTAGCGGTTAATAACCGCTATGGTGATTAAAGGTTAAGGGGACATTACATTGGCTGTTTTTATTCTTGTGTATGTTTTGCTGCATTGGAGGGGGCATGAGCAGGATGAAGATGAGGATGAAGATGACCTTCATCGTGGGTGCCTGTAAAAGGTAAGTGTGATATATATTGACTGTATTTATTGTAATTTATATGTATTTAAAATGGGCAAATGCATTATTATCCATATGTGGATAATAGTTTTTTTGACCATTACAGTACTGTATGTGTTAGGGGGCGGGGGGGATGTGTGTTGTATATTGCTATGTTTATTGGGGGCAATTGTCCCCAATAAACATGCTAATGTGACTTAACCCCTTCATTGCCTTAGCAGATAGCCGCTAAGGTAATGAAGCTGCTTTAATGTATTTTTAATAATAGTGTGCGGGAGCAGGGAGTCCCCTGAGCTGAACCGCATTGATTTCTGCCTCAGGGCCCCCCTGCTTCCCGAGTTACAGGCCCCGGTTTGGGGCATCGGTACCAGTGTCGCCGCCATCTTTATAGAGTCCATGTCGTGTCTTGGAAGCTATGAAGATGACGGCGACATTGGCCTCCGATGCCCCATACCGGGGCCTGTAACTCGGGAAGCAGGGGTCTCTGAGGCAGAAATCAATGCGGTTCAGCTCAGGGGACCCCCTGCTCCCACACACTATTATTTAAATGTACATTAATGCAGCTTCATTACCATTGCAGATAGCCGCTACGGTAAGGAATTATTGTTTATTGTTATGTGTGTTTTAATACTAGTGTAGATGTGCAGGGGGTCTCCTGAGCTGAACCGCATTGGTTTCAGCCTCGGGGACCCCCTACTTCAGGAGATACAGGCCCCTTTATGGGGTGCCGGTATCCCCTGCAGAATTTAAATGTCCCGGTCACGTGACGCGGACGCTTGAAAGTGCAGGGGATACCGGCACCCCATAACGGGGCATGTATCTCCTGAAGTAAGGGGTCCTCGGACCTGAAACCAATGCGGTTGAGGTCCTGAGACCCCCTGCTCATGTACACTATTATTAAAATGTATTTATTTAGTGTACGATCGCCTGAAACAGCCTTGCATGGAGATACAGAATCTCTATGCAAATGTTAAATGCGGCTTTTTTTTCTATCAGCTAGCATACGTAAAGGTTAAGAACGCTAGCAGGGGGGAAAAAAGCAACACGTACGAGGTGGGTGTTTGGAGATATTTTGAGCAGGTATGTTAAAAAATGGGCTCAAGGCCTTAGTGAATCGCGTCCTCGGCCTCACTTTATAACGAACCTGCTTTTTTGACACATCAGAACGCAAAGCCATTGAGCTTAGTGCAAAGACCCCTAAGATTTTTATTTTTATTTTTCAAGTAAAGTATAAACCTTTTAACATTGATCTTAGGATTTCATCACTACTGGATGAATAATAATTAATCTACATTGTATCTATATTCTTCCAATAATTCATATTCAACATGGTATTCAGCAAATATATTGCATTTAGTGGCTACTCTATCCATCCTAATCACTACTAACTATCTAGAACACATCTTTTTCATTCTCTACTCACCATTTTAAATCAATACTCCATAGCTCAGAGCGCATGGCACCATGGGTTCTTTAAACACCTTGTCTATAGGGTATTTTTCTCACTTTAGGGCCAGACAACCATGGCCTGGGGGAATTCTGAGGGGGATCCCATCCTTCCTCTGGCTGCAGTAACGAGGTAGCACTTCGTTGAGGAGTCAAGTGAGAGAGGGTCAACACAGAGCAGTACTCTAGTGTGCTCTTTTGTCTCTCAAACCTTAACTATACAAAGTACACTAATGTTATGACACAAACAATTCTACCTTTTTGTAACTGATATAGCTTGCCATTTGGGAAAGCCAGGAGTAGCTGGTCACTACAGTATAGTTAGTGTTAAATATTTTACAATACCGGAATATTAATAGTATTACAGTACATACTGTACCATCTTGCATTACAATGACTTAGTAACTGGCATGGAAAACAAGGTGTTAAACTCAGACTCTCCAACAGGGCACATGCCCCCTTTTAGCACAAACAGTACTGTGCCCCAAATAAATGAATGGGCCATTAACCCCTTGATTGTCTGTGAGGCTAACTATACCATTTTATGATAAGTATAACATGTAAAGGAAATTGACAAAAAAACGCAGTAATGAAAGTACATATGTTTTTATTTGTTTTTAATTCTTTTTTTTTTTTTAATGAAAAATACATTTAAATAAAAGACAGGGGACTGTTACATCTGCAGAGAAACCAAAAGTTTTCCATTTTTTTTTATTTAAAACTGTTTCTGGAAAATTAAATTAAAAGCTGTTGACTCTTCATGAAGCCTGCAGGTAGAGTCCTGTACAATGTTGGTATATAAAGCAGTACAGTATAACGGCAAAAGAAAACTCCATCCAGAGACTGTGAAAACAAATAATTAAATTTTCTTTTTAAGAGAAAAGCAAAATAATTTTTTTAGACCATAAAATATTAAGAAAACTCTTTAACAACAGATTTCCTCACATGGATATCACTGCTGAATCCTATCATATTGACAATCACATTTACAGCAAGTGCATACTATAAAGCTTCTGTTCTATATATTAGGAGTTACAAAAAGTTAACAGTACTGCACACCTATATAGCATAAATAAAGCACAAAACTTGTGATTATCACTGGTGCTCCTGGGTCAGGGAAATTCTGTCAAAAAATCCTAGACTAAGGCATGAAAAGGATCCAAGGCATTACAGATGTCTAGAAAAAAATGTATTTTCAAGACTAAGAACAATGTTTCAACCTTCTCTGAGGTCTTAACAGTCACTTGAGAAAGACCTCAGAGAAGGTTGAAACGTTGTGCTTAGTCTTGATAATAATTTTTTTCTAGAAATCCATAGTGCCTTGGATCTTTTTCATGCCTATATATTAGTAGCACACTGTGAGGCTCAGGGAGCCATGCCACCCTTGGCACGCTCCCTACTCACCTCTTCCGGCGGCCGGTGTTCCTTCGGGTCCTGCTCCTGCCTCCACTGACTCCGCAGGTTCCTCCAGTGGCCATCTTGTTACAGGCGCATGTGCACCCGCTCCTGCCTTTTAAGCTCTTCTCCTCCCGACGACGTGGGGCACGTGCAACACACACCGACTCCCTCTCATCCAATTCACCTGAGCCTTGCCATTATTCCTCCAATCGCAGCCCTCGCTCTACACTTACCTCCACGCTGCTGTTTTCTCATTGCACGCTCTCACTTACATGTGCTCAGCTGTGCCACTCACACTTTGGCTGAGCATAGTACCAGTTGTGTTGTGTTTACCTATCCTTGCTTGTACAGTCTTACCTTGCCTTGCTGACCCTTTCTCTGTGTACTGACCCGGCTTTCCTTGACCATCCGCTCTTCTTTGACCCTGACCTTGGAACCCAGACATCGACAACTCTACTCTCTGCAAACCCGATCTCGGCAATACCGCAACAATCCGTAACTCTCCTGCACCGACCTCTGGCAAGTACACTGACTCTCCGTACCTCTCCAATCCAGACCCGGCTACCATGACAAAACCTACAATCCAGATTCGCCCTAATGGCTGTGGGTGGCGTTATATCCATTTCCCACCTCAGAACCGCGGGTCTGCCTTGTTTGTGGTGACGTCACCGTGACACACACAAATACAAAAATGTGTCTCACTTTATACAACTATTCCCCCCAAAAAATTCAGAAGGAGTTTCCTCCAGAATTCTCTGGTAATAACCATCAGTATGATGATATGACTAAAGATATTTAATTTTCAGGGAATCACAAGGATAGCCAGTGTAATCCAGTCATAGTGACAATCATATACACAGCAAGCATACAGTATTCTGCAGATTTGTATTATTAGAACACAATATAAAAATAAAGCTCTCACCTTTTTCTCATTCTCCCAAAAGTTCAAAAGAAGGAGTGGCCTTATAGACATATCTGTAACCAGCCTAATTACTGTGGTATATTGGTTCCATTTCTATGTCCGTCAACTTGGGTGGGGGAATTTCTTCCAGATTTAATCGGTAACAATCATCTGAATTATACCCGACAAATAAAGTTCTAACATGGCCATCATCATTCTGTGTGAAAAATACAGAGCAAAAGGATAAGCAAAACAAGTAATTAAAGCTTCCATATGACCATGTACATCATTGAGGAGCAAGTGATGGCCTTAAAAGTATATAGCAAAAAGATGTAGAAGAGACTCAAAGAAGTACAATACACACAGACACCGATTATAGTTTACTGCTATGATCTCTGCATCCCACATACCCTCAGTCTCATTTTTTAAGATAATATAGTCAGATAAAAATGGTGGACATGATGCATCTACAATGTGTTTTTTATCGGCATGACACCCCCCTTTGGCTTGGTCTGTAGATCCTATATGGTGATTACACTTTCCTTCATCTTGGCTAGACTTGTCTACATTATGACTGAACTTCCTTGACTCACCTTTCTTTCACCGTGACTCAACATCCCTGCGATTTTTCTGATGCATGCGTACATTTGCAAAATAAACACAGAAGCGCACCAAGGGTCAAGGTACATGTATTATACAAGTAAAATAGTAACAAGTAAAAACTTACATATAAAATAATATAAGTCCAGTAGAGGCCAGTGCACGGGTTTCCAGTTCAGTTGGATGGTAGGCACAGGGGGTAAGTGCTGAGACTCACAAATCAGTCCAGCGCGCTGGGACCAACTGGCTCGGCAAAACTGTGACGGTTCAGGGGATTCCTTCCCCTTCTTTCTCTCCCTCTGTCTCCTCTCTGGCCAATCCCTCTGCTTCTACCTACTCCTGTCCCACTCCGTCTCCCTCTCTCACTGCCCCATTACCTCAGCGCATGCCCCGCAGGTCGCGCGCACCCGCGCAGTCCCCGAGCCCCTGCGGCAACACTCCCCGCTCCCAGTCACTCCCCGTGCCTGCTGCCTGTACCTCACCTCCGGTGGCGGTCCCGTCCGGTCCTCTGTTCCCCTCCGCTGGGATGCGCACTGTGCTCCGCGCGGCTGGTGACGCAGCCTGTGCCAGCGCACCCTCGGCTTACAGAGGGTGTGCGCACACGCTCCTCTAAGCCCTGTCACGCCTCTGACTCCTCCCCCCATTCCTTGCAGGCGATCTCACTCTCTGTCCCTTCTGTCTCCTCCTCTTCTCTCCCTGACCTATCCTTGTTGTCTCCCACTTCTCTCTCTGCTCCTCCCCTCTCTCCTATTGGTGTGTCTCCCTTTATAATCCCTGTCTGTCCTCTCTATCGTCGCTCTGCATAGTTCCTGTTTCCCTGTGTGTGCTGACCTATGCTGTGCTCCCTCTGTGTCCCTGCTGTTTCCTGCTCCTGTGTTACTTTGGATTTCCCTGGCTTTGACCCCTGCTTGTCCTGGACTAACCTGCTCTCTGTACCCCTTGAACCTTGCTACGAACTCGACCTTGCTGACCTCTGGAATCCTTGGACCTGGCTTTGTACTCTGACGACTCTACTCTCTGGACCCCTGGACATTGGCACACGGACACGACCATTCTTACACTTAACCCTACAAGACGTTGCAAGTATCTTAACCACTCTCTCAACAGGCCCAGCAACGCTATACCACACTCCGGGCTTGCTCCCACTGCTGTGGGTGTGTGGTGTCATACCGTTCCCACCTCAGTACTGGGGTCCTGCTAGGTCTGCGGGCATACAGGCGTGACAAGAACTCAGATGTCACTTCCGGGTTGCGGCTTCTCGCAGGACCCGTATTGAGTAGTCGACCACAATCGCCGTTACTCTGTACTTCTAGCACACATCCCACTTCGAGCGAGCCGGATGGAATTGGCTTAAACCTCTGTGGGGAGGCTTGAAACTATACAGCCAAGAGTCTGGATCCCTATGTGTGCACTGAATGAACTCCGCAACGCGTTTCACACAATTCAGTGCTTCATCAGGCAGTTGTTTAGGACACCTATAGGGGGCCTTTTATACAGTCACTCCAAGGTGAATTTAATAATTAAATAATGTGTATAATTTGCACTATCGGTGCAATTAACTATTAGACAGTGCAGGTATGTGAACACTCACCTGTTAAAAATATAATATTGAGTACAGATGAATATTTAAAATTATATACATATAGTAAGAATTGGGGAAGGATAAAGTGGAGAAAAAGAAATAAGCAGAAATAAAAAAAGTAATAAGAAAGAATAAGAAAAATTACATTCTCCTTTGTAATTTTTCTTATTCTTTTTACTTTTTTTATTTCTGCTTATTTCTTTTTCTCCACTTTTTCTTTCTCCAATTCTTTAATTCTATTCTATTATAGCCTATTGTTTGTATGTATTAATATTGTGATTAATTGTGGTCTTGTGAATTATTTAATCATACATGACCATATAAGTTTATATCACCTATATGGGTGGCCTTTAACAGTGTCCCAATTAAATACTCCAATTTTTACACTTATATGTTTTATAGTTATGTTTATACAGCACCGACAAAGTTTATTAGAGCAAAAACCGCACGGCAGGATGCGTGGCGGCAGCGTGGAGAAGCGTTGACAAGCGGCTCGTTCGCGTGACGTCGGTGACGTCACAGTCACGTGAGCGCCCGGCTTCCCCGGCTTCCCCGGCTTCCCCGACTCCCCTGAAGGTTTGAAGTGAGGTAAGCGGGGGAGCGGGGAAGCAGAGGGGCACAGCAGGCGCAGCCTGGGGGGTCGGGAAGGTATATAAATTGCGCGCGGATTGGAGGGGGGGGGAACGGAGGGGACGCGGCTGGATGCGGCTGATGCACTGACTATTCTCAGCACTAGCCGGAGTAAGTCCCGGTGAACCGGCGGCATTTGCTCTAATAAACTTTGTCGCCACTGTACCTTACTATATGTATATAATTTTAAATATTCATCTGTATTCAATATTATATTTTTAACAGGTGAGTGTTCACATACCCTCACTGTCTAATAGTTAATTGCACCGATAGTGCATATTACTGTATACACATTATTTAATTATTTAATTCACCTTGGAGTGACTGCATAAAAGGCCCCCTATAGGTGTCCGAAACTTAGCCTGAGGAAGCACTGAATTGTGTGAAACGCGTTGCGGAGTTCATTCAGTACACACATAGGGATCCAGACTCTTGGCTGTATAGTTTCCAGCCTCCCCGCAGAGGTTTGAGCCAATTCCATCCGGCTCGCTCAACGTGGGATGTGTGCTGGAAGTACAGAGTAACGGCGATTGTTGTGGACTACTCAATACGGGTCCTGCGAGAAGCCGCAACCCGGAAGTGACATTTGAGTTCTGTCGAGCCAGTTGGTCCCAGCGCACAGGACTGATTTGTGAGTCTCAGCACTTACCCCCTGCGCCTAACATCCAACCGAACTGGAGACCTGTGCACGGGTCTCTACTGGACTTATATTATTTTATATGTAAGTTTTTACTTGTTACTATTTTACTTGTATAATACATGTATCTTGACCCTTGGTGTGCTTCTGTGTTTATTTTGCATTTCTATCCGGCGTTGGAGTCTTCCCATGGCGGCTACCAGTGAAGGAGGGGTGCCTTCATACCACAGCAGCAGCAAGAGGGGAGAGCAGATCTACTTCAAGATCCTTTTTAGGAAGCATGAGCGTGGTTTGACTTTTTCATCATGCGTACATTTGTATACCTTGTTACGGAAGGTTCCAGAGTGCATCATGAATAGTGCCATGCAACGTGACTTTTACAATGTTGCAATTAGTATGCAACTATTTAAGGATATTTGGGGGGAGACACCTGATAAGCAGTATAAACCCTAGAATGTTTCATACTCTAAGGTTGTTTGAAAATCAGCATTAAGTTTTAATATATTGTTTGCTTACCTGCACAGGTGCAGCTACTCTTGATGGATATTTATAGTTAAGTAACTGTACAATACTTTACCAAAAAAAATATATTTCTTATTCGACTACCACTGTTATTTTTTTTTCTATTGTGGCAGGGGAAGGATAAGAAGTGTTCAATTGGAAGGTGTGAGGCTCTGTATAATGTTAATATCATGTACAGTACTTAGCCCTCCATTGTTTTGCTTTTTCTTTGTCTGCACCAGCACCACAGTGCCGAGTCAACATTTTTAGTTAAAGTCGCCTGCTGAGTCATTAACGCAATGAGTTTTCTAATGAATACTGATAAATTGGTCACACATATGGAGTTCTATCCCCTCCCTCATACAAACACAATAGTAAGCCAAGTTAATGTTTCTTAGATAATTAAAATAGTTAATAGCGTTTTAATGCTCCCAGTGCAAAGAGGGTTACATTTATTTTAGAATATGTATGTGGGGAGGGGGGGAAGGTTGTGTTGGAGGGTCTTTTATTGTATAGTGGGTGAAATGTTTTCCATTAGAGATTATTTAAAGATTCACTGGTTCTGTTTCTAAAATTATGATATGAGCATTGTGTAGCATACTAAAGATTTCCTATTTTTTCAGGAACTACAAGAATCATCATAAATTTAAGGAACTTTCGCTTCACTAAATAGAAAGCTGTTGCAAATGGCAAAAGAAGAACAAACTGATGATGTAGTTTCTGGATGTGCCGGGCACCAAAGATTTGTTTTGTTAATGTATCCCAATAAACTTTTTTATACTTTAATGTTTATTCGTCCTTTTTATTTGATACTACAACACTACGCAGGTAACAACAGCATGTACGTTTTCAAGTTTTGCAATTGCCTCTCATTTCAACAATAGATATTTCAGAAATGATGCTTACAAGAATAAGTGCTATTTTTATTATATTTGAAAGTAATTGAAAGGACAAAACATAGACAGAATATTAAAATCGTGTCCTTCAGTTTGCTATGGTCATGTGCTGGGTTAAAGTTTTAAAAAGTAAGATTTTAAGAAAACTTCCCAAAATCCACTCAAGGACTTGAGATACCCAATGTAATTCCAGCCATTTGGAACTTTAAGCCATAGGGTCCCAAATTCAAAGAGGTCTACTGTTGATTTAACGAGGCACTAATCTAAGTTAACACCTCGTTAAGTGTTAGTATGTGTAAGGGACCCGATCCTGGGTTTGGCTGGAACTCATTCTTACAGTGCTTTAGAGCTTCCAGACAGATCCCTCCCTGAACCTGCAATCAGAATCAACTGCTCTTGGTGTTACTCTGCAACCTGCCTGTTGCTGCCTCCTATGCAGCTCTGGTCCCATTGGCTGCTGGTGCTATTTAGCTTCTGCACTTCCCCCCAGGAAGTTGCTGAACATAATACTTTCTCCAAGAAACTATGCTTGCCACAAGTAGCTCTGTTTGGCCTGACTTGGCCTTTTAGTGCCTTGTCCTTTTCTCCTAGTTCCTGGCAGACTTCGCCTTCACCGCGCTGAAGCAGCTACACTGTTCCTCGGTGTTTCCTGTGGCATGTCTGCACTCCTGCTTTTCCCGTGGACTTCCTTCCACCCTGCAGCACCTACACTGATGCGCCATCGCTGAAGTTTTTCCTGTTGTCGAATTTTTGCCTGTGACCTCAACCTTCGCTCCTGTGCCGCCTGCCTTGACCCCGGCTTGCCTATTGTCTACTCTGTCTTCTCCAATCCTGACCTGGCTGTGCATGAGTATGGACTACGCAACCTGGACCCAGCTTCGTGGTCTAAGCTCTGTGTTTTCACATCCCCACCTCAGCCCCGCGGTCCGGTCCAGGTTTGTGGTGAGCATAAGCGTTACAGTATGCATTTTTAATGCTCCGTAAAACAGTGTTAAATACTGTTTTAATCTGGAAATCGCATTGCGTTAATTACAACAGCTGTTAGTGCTAATGATATGCAAAACACACTAGTTAGTCATACTGTAGCTAAAGGTGGTGTTACTATAATCCTATCCCCTGCTGGAGAGGAGAGAATTTATTTATGTAACTCCCCAAATAACTTACATGCTTCCCCAAATGCCAGAGACTCTTACATCTACCACCAGTTTAAGTTCTTTCAAAACTAAAGCTGTCTCACATTATAATCTGGTCCGTAACTTATCTTAACTCTATGCCCAGGACATACTTGGAGACGAGAGGTAACTCTCAATGTATTACTTCCTGGTAAAACATTTCATAAATAATAAAATAAATGCACCTTTAAAAACATGTGGAGAGATACCTGTGCACAAGAATAAACACACCTGAGATATCTGGGAAATCATTTTAATCATTTGAATATGTTGCTTAACCATTTGAGTGCTGGAGGGGACGCGGCACCAGAGTGCAACAGCCCTTCCGCCGGCACAGAGTGGTCACGTGACTGCTTTTACCCAGAAGAGGAGGAATCCTCTATTGTTTCACTTTAGATAGCATCCTGCACTCCATGCAGGACATGATTGGGCTCCTCAAGTGCTAGACCTCATGATGTAGTGACTATATCTTGTCTATGTCTATCGATATATCACATGTCTCTGTCTCGAAAATATAAAAAAAACAGCCTGTTATTAGTGCTGTGTTCACAGAAGACTGTGGATCTGGCCCTTGGATGCTAATCAAATCTGTGTTTGCCTTATTGCTGCTTCTTAATGTAAAAACAAAGAAAGAGACAGCGCAAAAAACCTCATTGTGTAATATTTAAGACAAAATTGTATTAGTAAACTGGTGAGTATCACACGTACATCAATATAGTTAGATTTAAGCAGAACATGTTATGGATATGTTACCAATCTGTGCTCAGGATAAAGGACTTCTAGGTCAGCTGGCTTCTCACAGGTCTCGTAGAACAGCATGCAGGATACAGCAGTCGTCACCACAGGGGAACTGCCACTCCAGATGAAGGGAACACTCCGATACCGAGTGTCACTGTGGAAAGTCCTATCACCTGTATCCAGCCCTCTGAACACCAGCTTTAAACGCCACACGGGACGGAGAATGATTCGGCTCTGTATGCCGCAGCAGGGAACCTCACCGTCAGCCGCTTACTCGGGGAACGCTAGACGCACATCCGTGACGTCATCGGGCGGCGTCGGCGTCGTGCGCGAGTGAATCACTGCTTGAGGAAGCTGGACAATGAGGACTGAGGGCGCATTCATTTATTCCTTCATACTGGATGTTTTATTACTATACATTGTCCATTTGCTCGTGACCCCAAGCGGGCACTATACGGGACAATCTTGGGACTTCCAGCTTCTTCAAGCAGTGATTCACTCGCGCACGACGCCGACGCCGCCCGATGACGTCACGGATGTGCGTCTAGCGTTCCCCGAGTAAGCGGCTGACGGTGAGGTTCCCTGCTGCGGCATACAGAGCCGAATCATTCTCCGCCCCGTGTGGCGTTTAAAGCTGGTGTTCAGAGGGCTGGATACAGGTGATAGGACTTTCCACTGTGACACTCGGTATCGGAGTGTTCCCTTCATCTGGAGTGGCAGTTCCCCTGCGGTGACGACTGCTGTATCCTGCATGCTGTTCTACGAGACCTGTGAGAAGCCAGCTGACCTAGAAGTCCTTTATCCTGAGCACAGATTGGTAACATGTCCATAACATGTTCTGCTTAAATCTAACTATATTGATGTACGTGTGATACTCACCAGTTTACTAATACAATTTTGTCTTAAATATTACACAATGAGGTTTTTTGCGCTGTCTCTTTCTTTGTTTTTGCAATAGTTTGGTTGTAGAGCGGTACCACGAGCGCAGCAGCATAAACCTCTCTTATTGTAAACAGGTTATCTTATTTTTATTATTAATATCACTAAGAGCACAATAACACATTTTTTAGAGCGCAATTCACTTTTTTCCTTTATCACTGCTTCTTAATGTGCATTTCAGGTGGAAATTGATCTATTGTTGTTTTTCCTCTTTACAAAAAGAGTTCAACAATAAAAAAGTTTTTTTTTTTTTTTTTTTTTTTTAAGAAACAAAGTTTTTATTTGATGACAATAAAGAGAATGGATTTCATAGTGACTGTTTTTTTTCCCCCAACTATTAATGCAATATTTACTTAACATTGGTAATAGGCAATACAGGAAATCCTGCTGAATTGTTTGTACTGTATGGCATATTTACAGTATTTCAAATATAATTGAAAGAAAAATGGGACAACGAGACAGTTATGAACATAATGTTTACTAAAGGTGCATGAAGAAAAGAATAGAGCAGCACTCCGAACGGGATTTCAAGCGGTTTGAAATGTATTTAGCTAATATTTCAGACAAGCATAATAGACCTTTCTTACCTAGAAAAAACAAAATGTTGGTTAAATACCGCAAGAAAATCCTGTTTCCAGTGCTACTCGACTTTTGTCTTCATACCACTGGATTACTCACTGAGTTTTGGCACCGGCAAGTATTCTTTTGATACATTACCTTAGGATATGCATATTGTTTTATTTTAAATATTAGATTCTACAGTAAAAGTGTTTAACATCTGCGAAAACAGGAGAATTGTGATGTTTTTTTCTTCTTTGAGTCCATTAACTTTAAACAAATTGTACTATGTACCAAGACACACAAGCAATTATATCACATTGAACAAAATCATTTCTCCAGCCCCTCTGGCTGAGTTAGAAGTACTAATGAATTTTATTAGAGAAGCGTCATTATTTTTCCCTGCATCACACAATCATTGATGCTTCCAAAGCAGAAAGATGTCCTAAATAACTGGATGGGTAATTGTATTCACTTATTTACTCACATGAACCTTTTTTCCCTTAATGAATAACACTGCATGTGAAGGTACTGTAGAATGTATTTGTTTATTGCTATGCCTGTGATTCCTCAAATTATGTTACAGTATAAACAAAATATAGAAATCAGAAAGCACCAACCTTATCAATAAAAGAAAGAGATGTCAGGTAATTGTACAACATGAACTAAAAGGGATCCTAACTCCCTTGAAAAGTTATAACAAAACACAATGATGCCCTCAGCACTCAAATAAAAAGAAAGCAACAAGCCCGGATAAGCCAAAAAAAAAGGTGCTGATTTTAAATATCCACTGAGAACGATTGGACTTTCTTTTCTAATGCAAGGGAGAGGAAGGGAAGCATCACATGTATTTGATATGTGGGAATAGGGCTAAAGTTGCCTCCCTGTATTGCTTTATTTCTTTCCCATACCCTGTTCCCCTTTCTCCCCCCTTTTCTTGATTTTTGACATTTCAGCATAGAGGGTACGTTTTTGCTATAGCTTTTCCCTTTAGAGCTCTTGTCTGATAGTTGTGCTCATTCTCATGATGGGGGATAAGTATCCAATTTTGTATATAGTATTATTTGTTTAATTTGACCTGCTATTAAAATATTTCTCCCTGACACCTTATACACTGTTTACGTATTTCTATGTACTGTGCGTACTGAGATACACATTTTTGGCACAGTTTGACTTTTAAGATGTCTATTTGGATATGCTATGTTTCATGTTATTCACATCTATGATACATTTGGTCTAATGTGATGTATACATGTTTGGAGGCGAGGTTCATCTGTCTCTAGTCATCCAAAGCATTAAAATCTTTGGGGGGTGGGGGGTGGGGCGCTGATCCTTACTTGTTGCTTTCTTTTTACTTGAGTGCTGGAGTCATCATTGTGTTTTGATGAAATTATGGTATGTTCTGTGGCCTTTATTCCTTTTAACCCATATCACATGGATTTTGCTAACCATTTGTTACAGATGCAGCCACATTTTAAAACAATAAAATTCACTACAACGTTGTATTCACAATAATTAATTTTGAAACACCACGTTCTTATGTGAAACGCATACTTTACTGTATGTGCATTCCAGGGAGATGAATACAGTATGTACTTTGCATGCTTTACATATTGCACATACTGTAAGTGTTACACTGTGAAAGGAATGTACTGTATACATGTCATGACCCATTGCCCAATATTCTACACATACGTGTCAGTACACATTTTTAACATTTATTTTTTCAGTTTGGGCATCTTCAATTGACACCCATATACTCTTTCTCCCCCCTCTCCATTCATTCCCTTGAAATTAAATCTCTCGTAAAAGTTACTCATTTATTTTTTCCTGTAGAGAAGATGTTGTCCTCTGGCGCATAGACTCTGCATGCCCGATGTATATATGGAGGATGGAAGAAATAATAATATGATTATTGCATCATAACAATACAGAGTGTCCAGTATATAATGGAACACTTACACAGTAGGTGTAGTTTTTATACAAATTATATAGATGCTCTTTAGGGATGGTCTTTCACAATCTCTGGGTAACATATGTTGACTTGTAGGTTAGCTACCCGATGTCGGGTTCACAGTTCTCTCTAGAACTCTTGTAGAGATATTAATCTTTATGGAAATAGAGAAAACACGGTGGCATAATACTGTTAGGAATCGGCGTCCCCTGCGTCCCCCAAACAGAACAATCTCTACCTTCAGGGAAACCCTGGATGCACGGCGCAATTCTGCGTTACCGGCCTCCACGGCTCCTCGTCTCTGCTGCCGTCGCGGGATCACCCCTCTCTGCGATTCTGCCACTATTCCCCCTCCTCAGCGCCGGCCGCATTCCCTTCTCTCCGTACGTACGTGTGCAGTTCCCTCTGGTGCGGGTCGCGCGCACACGTGCCTTACGGAGAGCGCACACAGTGCACACTCTTCTTCCTGCCCACCAGACCTCAAGCTCTGCCCCCGCATGCTGCGCGGGTGTACTCACTGCAATACTAAGAACCACCTGGCTGGTAATGACTGCACCAATCCGGAGAGTCTTCCTGCAGTTCCTCCTGACCTGCCCCCGTTCCTGATTGGACCTCCCTGCTTTATCTAGCTTTTCTGTACTCTCACGGAGAGTAGTTAGATCGCCTGTCTTGGGTTACCTCGTGGAGAGGCAGTAGGAGCGCCGGTTCTTAACCCACTGCTCTGAGGGAGATCCCTGCATGATGCGGACAGCATTATAGTGATGTTTTTACACTCACTTGCTATGTGAGTATTTTATTGGCTGTGGTAGCCGTTTTTTAAATAAATTGTTTGTGCAATCTACACCATTCTGTGCCTTTGATCTCTTTATGTGGCCAACTGCACGTATTGGGGGAAACTTCTGACAGCAATTGGATCGCAGGAGGGAGTTAACTACACGTGGGATTCGTGGTAGCAGCTAAGATGTGGTTAAAGCACAGATTCTCTCCACTGCACTGTTTTAAGAGATGGATTGTAAGTAGGCATTATCTCTGTCTGGTTGAGTGTGACACAGTCCTGAGATACTGCGCAATGGTGTGCTTGCTTTATTTCTTCTAGGAGGAGTCTTCAGCATCCTATCTCCATTCCACAACTTTGGATATCCAGGGGAGGGTCTCCCAAAGGACTTTAATCATCTCATGGACAATACATCTCATGAACTGTATGTTACTTAAGCGCCAGGTATCTCTGTTTTGTTTTTATACCTGTTGTATTTTTGGTGGATGTTTATTTTTTAGGTTGTCCATTTATTGCTACAGTGGCAAAGCGGGCATGCTTGAACACGGTGCCAATCAATGGGTAACAGGGGTGGATTGTGTGGGCAGTTGCCCCAGGGAGGGTGATTAGGTCTCCCATGCGGGTAGTGGGGGAGGGGTGTTAACAACTTAATTCCTATAGCGGTTACAAACCGCTAAGGTGATTAAGGTGTGAGTGGCCATTAGTTTGTATTTTTTTATTGTTAGATTGATGCCAATGGAGGACAAGAACAGTGATGAGGATGAGGACGGCCTTCATCCTGGCAGGGGTACGTGCAAATTTTATTTACTTTATGCTGACTGGTTTTATTTTTGATGGGCAAATGCGCTATTATCCATATCTGGACAATAGTAAATGTGCCCATTACTGTACTGTATGTGTTGGGGTTGAGGGGGGGGGAGTTAGTATTTATTTTAATGTATTGAACTGTAATTTTCTTAAAATGGGTAATCTATTAGCCATCTTTAGTTAATAGCACTTTTACCCATTCCTTTTTTTGGTGAAGGAAGTAGTTACACCACGGGTTTTGTAGACCTTGCGAGAGGGTAGAGGGTAGCACAAGGGGTTAAATCCTTAATTACCTTAGCAGTTAACTTCTACTGCCACCCTAGTGCAAGGCCTAAATACCTTTCCAAGGGCAAATACAAGCTTCCACCACACCCTATACCAACAACAAAGGAGTGCGTGCTATTTATCCCTTTCATTACCTTTGTGGTTAGCCTAAGGTAATAAAACTGGCTGCAATTTTTTTTTATTGCACAGGATTGATTCTGGTAGCTGTCAGGGACACCAGAGTCCCCCGGGGACCCCACAGGGAGCCAGTCTACTAGCTGTACATAAAAATCATTAGTCTAACAAGCAGTATTTAGAATTAATTATAGGCTATAAAGTCTACAGTATGAGTGATAATAAGAAATCGGAAATAAACTGAAATGGAGGAATGGATGTTGCCAATATTGTGAAAGATAAATCACTGTCCACTTCTGACCGAATGATAAAATGTAATAGTAGATAATATAAGCAAGAGATTGTGTAAGGATGTGAACCCAAAGCAAAGCCCTGTTGAACCTTAGATAACTTTTATAGCCTGGAAGAGACAGCTAACAGAGGCATTAAGAATAAATATGAGTGATGACAGTCAATATGTATGATACTTTGAAAAAGGAAATTATGACTGCCAGTATATAAACATATAAATAGAGCACACATAGCCATGAAACTCCCTGAGCAAATTGTTTAAGTGGCAGCGGATACCCACTTCTAGAGAAGACAGAAAGAAGTATTAACTGCTTGAAGTGCTAATATTGCTTTGTTTCAACAGAACTCGCTGAAACACTGTTGCTGGAAAATTAATCCCTATTGTATCTTGTTCCATGAAAGAAATGCCAATGGATACAAAATGCATTGTTTAGAATAGCAAATCATTGCAAGCCATAAGGTCACACAACTTCTGTAATTGACTATCTACAGTATGCAGCCCCATAAAAATAGTGCATGCCCGCCAAGGTACCATGCAGACCAGACAAATCCACCATATTAGATTAAATATTAGTTTTTCAACTCATGTATCTTTACCCAAAAGATTGAATGCTCTGTCAGTCTTGTAAAAATCTGTTTAAAACAGCTGCAAAGATTAAAAAAAAAATTGTTGGTGATGAGGGAAGGAAGCACAATTGTAGAACCGAAAATGTTCAGTTGTTTAAATTTTCATTTTATCCAAGTCCTTATGCAGAGAAATTACAACCTGATTTGAGTTTATAAAGACATGGAAAAGAGCACAAAACCAGAACTCCAATGGCATAGAGTCAAGAATGTATTTAATATTAAGTCAAGATTAAAAATGCACAGTCGCGTTTATGTCATGTGTTGGGCGCAGTCTCCATACCAATGGTGTGCCTTTAAATGCATTTCACAGGCAATGGCCTGCTTCATCAAGGAAAAATTGCTGTGATAATGTTAGTAGGTAGGGATATATATATAGATACAGTAGATAGATAGATAGATAGATAGATAGATAGATAGATAGATAGATAGATAGATGTGACAAGCGGTTTCCTTACTTTGCTGTGCCATCTATTTGGGCTCTTTACGACACTGCCTTTTTGGTTAAACAAAGAGAACATGTAGCACAATATTGTGACATTTACGCTTCTGCCTGCTTTAACTGAAATACATTTAAGTACTCAGGCTTGTGCCTGTAAGATTAGTCCCAAGCAGTAAGACTGCAACACTTTGAAATACATTTGATTTACTCAGGTGTCTCTTAGATTCCGTCCCAGTAGGGGACTGCAACACTTGCATAGAAATACATCAAAAATAAATCAAGCTCAATCAGAGCGCTAATTAGACAGACGTTTCCCTTTCTAGGGTTGGGCAGCTGATCCACTTTTCAACTAAGCGAAATACAGCACATTTATAATTGGTTACAGAACTGAATGGATGCAGGGAGCAGCGGTGCTCCAGACTCTAGGAGAGCGAGTGAAGCAGCAAACTAAACTGCCATACGTACTTGTTCCTCAATTAGGAGGGCAGGTGTGGAGAATTAGAACAACTGTGAACTCTGGTCTGGATTTCCCATCCACCAGCCACAGCAATGGTGAAGCTGTGGGGTGGATCACACTTTGTAATGCGTAGCTCACCACAAACGAAGCGCGACCGCGGTGCTGAGGTAGGGGATTGGATAACGCCGACCCACAGCCACGAAAGCGCCTACGATATAGAGTAGTTGTTCAAGCCAGGGCAGGGTTATAGATTGGAGAATGGTTAAGGTACTTGCCAAGTTCAGGAGAGGAGAGTTTCGGATCGTCGTAGTTCGTAGCCAGGTTATGATTGGAGAGTATCAGATAGTCGGGGTACGTTGCCAGGTTCAGGATAGGAGATTGTCAGATCGTTGGAGTACTTAGCCAAGGTCAGGACTGGAGACAGGAGAATAGTCATACAAGCCGGATCAGGAGTGGAGAGAAGCGGAGTCCAAGGAGCTAGTAGGGTTCAGGCAACAAGAGGTTAAACAGCATACAAGGCAGGTCAAAGGTTAAGGAACAAAGATGTGGCAAGGCACGGCGTCACAATGACTATGCTCAGCAATGACTGATTGTAGACTGAGAGCATATATAGGAGGAGCCTAAAATAGCCAGCCAGGGCGGAACCAGGAAGTGAGAATCGATTGGCTACTGGTGCACACAGGTGTGTGCCCTAAGATGCAGCCTAATCAGGGTTGAGGTGGGAACTGCTCGTGCGCTGTCCCACACGCGTCACGGAGGCCAGTGGCGGAGTTTAGAGTGCGTGTCACTCCCACGACAATTCCTGGGACCAGAGGGGGCAGGACCAGTTGCGAGCTGACCCGCGCGCATCACGGAGGTCAGGGGGCAGAGACCCAAACCCTAAAGTGTGGAGGCAACTAGGTTGCCTCTTAGCACTTGGACCGGCCGGTCAGAATCACCAATAATAAAAGCTCAAAATAGATGCATATGCTGATGTGTGCACAGACAGTTGGTAATATATAGCAAACATGTATGCGTATTGCACATTGAATTGGCACACACAAATAAGCAGCAGAGCTAAAGACAGATGTCAACAATAAGTATAATGGAGTACTTAGCACTGGTCCATGTGAGGGTTAATAGTGGCTGGGTGTTTGCAACTGGAGCGCTGGTAGAGAGTCCAGATAGGTGAAATCGCCACAATGCGCATGCTCAAATGAGCAGTGAGAGCGCCAAATTGAAAATTGCAGCAGGGGAGAGATGAATCAGCCTGGGTCACCACTGGATCCTGAACAAAAAAAAGAGCCCCAACGCGCACGTTTCGCCATCTGCTTCGTCCGGGGGCTTCATATATATATATATGTATATCTATATACATACACAGACAGTACAAGAAACAGGAGAAGCGGTGCACCGAGAAAAGGAGACCAAACGCAGCTCTAACAAAAACGGCTATTTATTGAAAAAAAAAAACCGAACAAATCACATGGCTAGGTAACCTCTGACGCGTTTCATCCCACAAGGGACTTTGTCAAAGAGTGAGTGGTAAAACGTCTGTGTGCTCATCTATAAAGTGCCAACTATACTGTGATAGGCTAATACCAAAACGATCTAAATGGCAACACCTCTAACACAGCTGTGTCTTAATGAATGAGGGTGCCAATTAACCCATACATTCATTAACCCTCATCATTAAGACTCAGCTATGTTAGAGGTGTTGCCATTTAGATTGTTTTGGTATTAGCCTATCACAGTATAGTTGGTACTTTATAGAGGAGCAGGTATTCTGTGGGTGGAGGGGGCTGAGGGTGTCTTAGCATCAGCTAGGCTGTTCTTGTTTAGGATGGTCGGCGATTCTTAGTGTCACCCGTTATCACCCCTCACCCTAACCTGCTTTATTTGTCCGCTGAGCTCTAAAGCATGCTTGCTTATTAAGTGCCTGCTCTGTGTGTCATCATGATTTATGGATTACCCACGCTCTCTAGCCCTTGAGCACTGGCTGTAGGATTATTATCCTGCATTTTCTTCTGCTACACAGACAGAAGCAAGAAAAAGTTTGTGAACCCCTTAGGATTTTCTCATTCTGTATTTCAAACCAAAAATGTTATTAGTTTTTAATCTACCTCCTAATAATAGATTAAGGTAACTTTATGTAACAAACTACAAAAAACATGATACTTTTTCCAAATATCCACCAATGAGTAAACATTTAATATTCATATGTGAAAAAGTATGTTATCCCTTTTAGATTCAGTACCAGGTGGCACTTCATTGAGCAGCAATGACTTCAACTAAGAATTTCCTGTATCTGCTGATAAGTCTCTCACATCGGTTTTGATGAATTTTGTCAAGCCTGGTGCTCTGGCGTAGCTACATAGATGACATCTTCTTCATATGGAAAGGAACCGTCAGTTCACTTAAACAATGTATTATTTATCTAAACACCAATGATCTCAATTTGGTGCTTATTACTATTTTCAGTACAACATCTGTGGAGTTTCTCAGAAAGAAGAAAAAAATGTAAAGGGTGCAATCCAAATAAAATACTTTATATATCACTTTAAATGATCATTAGCAATACAATATTGTGCACTCACACATCAATGAAAATAAAAAATAAAAATAAGATTAAAAGGGTATAATTGCCTGAGAAAAGTCTCCAGTCTCACTCCTCCTGTATTTACTGCTGGCTTGATATCAAATGTGAGGGCAGAGCTTTCCCAGGGTGTTAGCTGGACTGCTGTGTTATTTCAGCATATGAGGCAAATGTCCGTTTGAAGTTGCACAAACCTCCACTGTCTGACAGTGGCTGCAGCTCCTCTCCACATGTGCCTTCTGTTTCTGATCAGTGTCCTGGCGAAACTGTATTCCCCAGCTACTTCCTGGTCTGACATCACTGCTGGGAAATGATGCGTCATCATCAGCGTTCCCACCAGTGCTTAAGCTCTCTGAGTCTCTTCACTCAGTGCAGGTGGGGAATGAATCACGGAGACTAACCGCAGTCTGTGCCTATGTGACGGTTCAGGGGATTCGTGCTTCCCAATGTTTTCCCGTCACCCTGCTCCCTCTGCCTCTGACCTTCCTCCCTCACCTCCTCGTCCATCTGTCCCTTCTTCCTCCCACACCCGGTTCTCTGCGGAGTGCCCGGACGCGTGTCCAGCTGTCACGCGCGTTCCCAGCAAGGTGCGCACACATCTCCAAACACCCGATCACCTCCACGGCACTCACAGCTCGCGCTGTCTCTCTATTCCTCACCTGCCACATTACCTCCTTCGGCCACTTCTCCTGCTCTCTCGCCTTCCTTGGCGAGCACCCCCGCGGCGCGACGCTCTTCGCGCTCCCTGGCACACACTGTGCGCGTGCACCCAACCCTTACAGAGGGCGTGCACACACGCTCCAGATATAGGCCTTCCCAGAGCTCTGGCTCCGCCACCCATAGCGTACAAGCCATATCCCTGTGTGATTCACCTGTCTCCTCCCTTGCTCTTTCTGACCTATCCCTGCAACCTCTCACTCAACCCTCTGCTCCTCCTTCCTCTCCCATTGGTGTTCCCTCCTTTATAATCCCTGTCTGTCCTCTAGCTCATTGCTCTGCATAGCTTCTTGTGACCCCTGTGTGTGCAGTCTCTATGCTTGCCTCTCCTGTCTCTTTCAGCGCTGGTTCCTGTCCCTGCTTACCTTTGGTTCTCCCTGGCTTGAACTCTGCTTTGAATTGGATTACCCTGCTTTCTTCTGCCCTTGAACCTTGCATTCGGATACGACTACGCTGCCTTCTCCAATCCTTGAACACTGGTTTACGGACATCACCACGCTGCTCTCTATACCCCTGAACTCTGGCACACGGACATTACTTGGGTTGTAGGCTGCATTCTATGTGGATAAGCAAACAAATGTTATGTATCAACTACAAACAATTTATGAGAAAAGATGCGTATTTTTTAAAGAAAATAGTTAATGCCTTTCTAAAGGTTGTTAAGTACCCAAAGCGGGGTCAAGATTATTGTGAGTCAGATTCCATTTATTACGATAGTAGTAAATGGACTTGGTCTTTCATAGCCGATACTGTCCCCTAACTGATTCTTTACAAAAATTCTTTATTGTATTGTATGTCTTTATTTATATAGCGCCAAAAGTGTACTCAGCACCTCACAAAGAATACAGTACAGGGAATTTTCAAAATACAATAAGTGCAGCAAAAATCAGACAATGGGAAAGGAAATCCCTGCCCCGAAGAGCTTACAATCTAAGAGGTTTGAGGGGAAACTTACAGAGACAGCAGGTGAGGGAATAAGTGCTGTAGATGGGTGTTAAATGCAAAGGTTAACACCATTTAAAGGGGAAGAGATGGCAGGGAGGCATAGGTGAGATCAAGTGTGTATGTCTGGCTTCAGGCTTAGGGGAGATCCCCAGAAGCAGGAAGGAGTAGATAGAGGGTGTGAATAGAGGATTTGTGTGGGTGTTTTTTATTGAGGGGTAAAGAAGATGGAGATATATGAATAGAGTTGGAGACATGTGGCTGGTAGAAAGAAATGTGTTTATAATTAGTATTAATTAGAAAATACAGAGGTATTTATTCTAGAACAACAAATCTTCCAAATGAAATACACATACAGTATACAAGCATACATACAGGGCAAGTTTTACCATTAGGCAAACAAGGCGACCACCAAAGGTGACAAAATGTGGGGGGTGGCAGCCGACTAGTTCACCTAATGCAGGTTCCTAACAGGGCAGGTGATTTCCTCGAGCAGGGCCGTTGCTAAGAGGCTGGCCATTTCCCCCATCCTGATTGGCTGCTGCTGGGTAATACAGCAAATCAGGCAGAGCTGTCAGGAACCTGGGGGTGGGGACAAGCAGAGGAGGCAACAGCATGAACTGGAGAGAGATGAATCGTATGTGTATCGAGAGAGAGAGAGACAGAGAGTCAGAAAGTCATTTGAGCATATAGTTGGGAGGCAGGAAGGCCATAGTGGAGAAGATTGCAATAGTCGTCAGGAGATCATGAGGGCAAAAATTAGAGGTTTTTTTGTGGAGCTACAGTGTGATGATGCTCATCTCTTACCAGGAGGCAAGCCCACATGGCTGTGACAGGATATGGGACTGAGTCCTGATAGAGGGAAATGTCCAGCTCAAAAGTCAAGGTCAGGGCAGGGAACAGCAGCATAGTCCAGTCATGGTTACAAGGTCAGCAGATAGGCAAACAGAATTTACTGTTAGATGCAGGAAGAAGTACTGCGCAAGGGAAAGAGTAAAAAATCTAAACCAGATGTGTGGAGCACAAGGATCAGACACCTTGTTTGGGCACTGGCTTGGAGTAAATGGCTGCTTCTTAAAGGCCAGGGATAGATGCAGCCAATTACATCTTGGAAAAGGGCAAAGTGACTACACTTCATGATTTTTCGCCATCTTGGTTGTGGGCATGATGTAAACAAGCTTAATTTACTAGCCTGTGCCAACAGAGGACAACCGCAAACAGCAGCGGATTTCAAGATCTGCCGCCTCTAGGCACTTACATGTGGCAGCCACCTCCTTGCTGCTGCCCTCCTCCATCCAAATTGCAGAATCACCAACGTGACAGCCTACAGCGTCGCATTGCCATGGTAACACAATATCATGATGTTATTTGACCGTGCAACATTGCCATGGCAACGAGATGCTGTATTACGTGACTTGGAGACACCCGTGGTGTCATTTTATGCTGCCATTAGGAAGGAGAAGGAAGGCGAAGCAATGTGGTGGCTGCCATATGTATGTGCCTTCCCATCAGGCCCGATAGGCCTTAGAGCGCGGCAAATATATATGGGCCGGAAATTTTTGCCACCCCAAAATGTTGCCGCCTTAGGCTCAGGCCTAACAGACCTAATGAGACCTCTGCCACTGACCGCAGTGGTGGACCATGATACAGAGCAAAGAATGGAGTTTGGCACTGTTGCAGAGGAAGAATCAAAAAGATTTAGCAACAACATTAATGTACAGTAAGAGAAGAAGGAGAGGGAAGAGTCAAATATTACACCTAGCCAACTGGGCCTCATTTACGTGGCATTGTGATAAGCTCCATTTTGGACACATTAAGTTTCAGCTGCATAGAGGGCTATCCTG